>NC_044052.1:25144560-25300426 GCF_902167405.1 Gadus morhua
CACACATCCATACCTACCCTGGATGTGTAGGTCGCTATTTGCCAAAACTAAAAAATAACTTCACACAGTGTCTTTTAATAATTTATTTGTTACCATTCATAGTGTCAATCAGCGGAGAAATAGTTTGCCAAAGACGTTGACATCGCTTAGCAACAAAATACGCTGGGGTGGATAAGTTGCCGGACTACAAAATACGTGAATCAGAGGCAAAAAATCCACTTTCCTTGACAGTGGTCAATTATGCTTAGCAACGGTCAGTTAATCAAAAATAATTGACCGCCGGAAGTCGGGAAGGCCCATGCAAGTGAACGGTGTAATAATACATAATTGCTCTATGTATCCAGTTCAGTTACCATGGCGACTCGAGCTCTGAACCTGAAACCAACCTGGTACTTAGCAGACTAGCCCCGGAAGAACTCGGACCACGGCTGCACTTCCAACTTTTTTCTATAGGATTCTATAGTGTACAAAACCCCCAGAGATTCAACCAGGTCAGAGGGATAATATAAACACTTTAAAGAATCCCTTATAACGCATCCATCTTGTGGTGAAACGTCCGCCACGTCTTGTTTCATTTCGTATTTCTCTTTGCTGCGCTAAACTCGGTTTCTGCAGACGCTAGTATTTCACACTGAGACATGGCTTGAGTTAACAGGAGAGCATTTCCTTAAATCGCTGTAGAATCAACCATAAGTATCAGATATTAGTTGTATCCCCACATGACAATGGCGAGAAACACTTCATATAAAATGGTGCAATGTTCGCCTTGCGAGAAATCTGTATTCAGTAAAAGGAAACACACATTTTTATAGGTCACAATAGGTCACATCCCCCGTCACCCCAACACTAGGTCACATCCCCCGTCACCCCAAAACTGGGTCACATCTCCCCTCACCCGTCACACTAGGGAAAACCCCCCTAACATCCCCGTCACCCCAACACTAGGTCACATCCCCCCTTCACCTCAACACTATGTCACATCCCACAGTCACCCTAACATTAGGTCACATCCCCCCTCACCCCAACACTAGGTCACATCCCCCCAACACTAGATCACCCCCGTCACCCCAACACTAGGTCACATCCCCGCTTCACCCCAACACTAAGTCACATCCCCCGTCACCCCAACACTAGGTCACATCCCCCCGCCCCCCCAACACTAGATCACGTCCCCCCGTCAACCCAACACTAGGACACATCCCCGCGTCACCCCAACACTAAGTCACATCCCCCCGTCCCTCCAACAGTAGGTCACATCCCCCATCACCCCAACACTAAGTCACATCCCCGTCACCCCAACATTAGGTCACATCCCCCCTTCACCCCCACACTAGGTCACATCCCCCTGTTACCCCAACACTAGGTCACATCCTCCCTTCACCCTCACACTAGGTCACATCCCCCTGTTACCCCCACACTAGGTCACATCCCCCTGTTACCCCAACACTAGGTCACATCCCCCGTCACCCCAACACTCTGGGTCGGCTTAGCTCAGGAGGTAGAGCAGTTGCTTTGTAACCGAAAGGTTGCTAGTTGGATCCCCAGCTCCTCCTAGCTGAGTGTTGATGTGTCCCTGAGCAAGACACTTAACCCTAACTGCTCCTGACGAGCTGGCTGTCGCCTTGCATGGTTGACTCTGCCGTCGGTATGTCAACGTGTGTATTAACCTGTGTATTATCCGTTGTAAGACGCTTTGGAAAAAAAAGTCTGCTAAATGAGACTCTGATCCAAATCCATCTTAGACTTAAAGCAATTAGTTGGCTGGAGGCGAATTTTTAAGTGAGTTATTTGAACACACTTGGCCAGCAGTGTCTAACTGTAACATAGTCATTTTTTCAACGGTTTTAAATCAACACATTTTAGACTGTTTCAATACAATTAATACAATCCCGTGCTGAAAGCTTCTTCCGTGTTCTTTGGTAGAATCTCTGCAAAGCAGAACTGCAAACAAGGTCCACCAAAGCCCGGGGCCCTTTCTCCTTGCTCCCCCCCCCCCCCCCCCCCCCCCCCCCCCCCCCCCCCCCCCCCGCCCCTAACGTTCTGCTACAACGGAGCAGGACTGTTTCTTCCGAGAGTGCTTCCGATATAAACCTCTAAGGTGCAAAAAAACTATCAGATGGCAGAAAAAGGTGTGGAGCTTGGTGCTTTCTGTTTGCAAAAAAATAACATCCTTCATTAACTAAAAGTTCAGCTACAGTTAAGAAAAGGTCACTGCTAAAATAAATAGATACTCAGCAAAAAATGAAAGTAAAGCAATGACACAGACTTCTACACGTTCTCACTACTCAGCAAGACCAAAACCAGAAGGGGCAGAACTCAGAGCTGGGTTTTTGGTTCTGTATGAGATGGTCCGAGAAAGGGAGAGAACAAGTGACAGAGAGTGAAGGAAAGACCAGGTACGCTGTCTTCATTTCATCTCTGGCTCAGGACAGAGGCCCATGGCCTCGTTATCTCCATCTTTAATTCAGGGTTAAGATGGAGATAGCCTTGTTCTCTTAGGCCTTATTCTCTATTTCTCTATCTCATAGTTCATCTCACAGCCTACTTCTTCAACAATTCACAGAAAATAAATTCAACATAAAGCCAGGAATGACCTCTGGAACGGTCAATGACCTCTAGTACCAGTCAATGACCTCTAAAACCGGTCAATGACCTCTGGAACAGGTCAATGACCTCTGGAACCGGTCACTGAACTCTAGAACAGGTCACTGACCTCTGGAACAGGGCAATGACCTCTCTAACAGGTCAATGACCTCTAGTACCGGTCAATGACCCCTAGCACCGGTCAATGACCTCTGGAACCAGTCACCTCTGGAACAGGTGAATGACCTTTCCCACAAACATATGCATACACACACACACACACACACACACACACACACACACACACACACACACACACACACACACACACACACACACACACAAATGAATGTCCCCCCTTTCCCCAGCATTTTATTTATTTTCTATCAAATCATCAATAGGCTGCTGCAGAGGTCCCACAGACATGAGGACAAGTCAGAGAAAAATGTCATGCAGGAGGACTTGAGTTCAAACACAAGCACACACACACACACACACACACACACACACACACACACACACACACACACACACACACACACACACATATCCTCAAACTAATGGCCACTAATGCTCTTCATATTGTTTAGTATTTATTGATGAAACGTAACCATACACTTCAGAGCCATAGCCTAAAATGTGTCTTTAAGATGTCACTCATATTTGCATGACATCAAACATGACTTCTCAGAAATGGGCCAAAACCTTATTGTAATTGTTGTGTCTGTAATGTGGCGAGCTTTTTCAAAAAGATAGCATTTTGAATGTTGATGTTTACTGACAGAAGTGGAGTTTTGTCACCAATGCCAAGAATAGACGACCGTTACCACTGTACTGAAAGAAATACCAAGGAAGTACACACGCACACGCACACGCACACACACACACACACACACACACACACACACACACACACACACACACAATACGCCTCCGGAATTAGGCAGGCTCCAGCAGACGATCAGATCAAGTGGATGTTTTAATAGTTAATCTCTCGAGTCAATGTCGTAAACAATTTACGCTAAAACGTTCACTTAATTATTTTTCGCTTATCTAAAGCCGCATCCCCTTCAGATGTGAGGTAGCCTCGGTCATTACTGGACCAGCGTCTCGGGGGATTCTGTGATTACTGTCATTAGATCAGGTGAAGCACTCTTCAGATCCTCAGACAACGCATTAGACTTGGATGAGTTCTGGTCAGAAATTTACCAATAATGAGCGTTGATAATGAATGAGGGTGGATGTGGAAGGTGTGGGGGTTTGCGTAACACTACTCATGCCCAGGTGTCTTTTCAGTTCCCCTGCTAGATAACCATTGGTATCACACACAAACAATACAGAAAGAGAAGATTGAAGAGGAATACCTTCATCTAGTGCTATATGAAACTGCAAAATGAGCATGTGATTGGTCATTATGAGATGCATAACGATTTACATATTCCGACCCATCTGACTTGCATTAAAATAATTGGTCATCTAGGATGTTCTAATTCGTATGCATACATTACACTGCTATAATTATCTGCACTTTGGTTCTCACTAAACAACCCGGGGAACCTCTTGACCCGTCATGTGAAGCGCAGCGTGTTTCATGAGGCGGCAGCAGGTTGTCGTGGTGGCGACCTCGCGAGGAGAGGTGACCAAGGTGCTTGAGCTGTATCCAGCGCCCTGCCGGGTCATAGCTGATGGCTGCTGACTTGTTAATGGGTTAGGGTAGGGCTGCTCGATTATGGGAAAATCGTAATCACGATTATTTTGGTCAATATTGAAATCACGATTATTCAAACCATTATTTTTGAGTTTGAAAATATGTTGTATTTATTCAGCATCTATCCCAAAAAAATCTCTGTAACAGAACTTTGAAATTTCGCCTTAAAAAAATACAAAAAACGGTCAAAAAGCAAATGTTCCAATCTAAAATGATCACATATCGGGAATTGGGAGCACGTGACATAAAACACAGAATCTCTGAATTGCGTATTTGTGTTTCTTCAACAGAGAACGTTGATCTATTGGAACGTTCTATGACCTGTTGCTTTTTGGTGTTATAGAAGTGTTTGTATAAAGTATTATTTTCCTAATATTAATGATTACCCACTTACTTAGTATGCATGTTGCATGTATTGTTCAACATTTACAGCTTTGCCACATGTCAGGAAGCCATTTAGTCTGTCGAGTCTTTGGGCTGGAATCCAACATGGATGTATGGATGGACTGTATTTTGGAGGAATCCATTCATATTGATGCGCCATTTTCTTTATAATGAAGATAATTGCTGAAGCTTGGTGGCCGAACAATACAGGTCGGTAAACATTTGCTCCCTTTAAAGTGGAAATGAAGCACTGAGAACTGTGTCAATTTTTTGTTTGTTTTTTCATTTTTGGAAACACATGGATTTTCATCAATACTGAAATTCAAGTAGTTTCAGCGTAAAATGTCATGTTTATAACGACTTTCGCCTCTAGGGCGCAGCCCTGTTTTAAAAACGCAGGCGCTACGTCATCAGAAAGGTTGGCTCTTTAAAATAAACATGTCGGATATTGGAAGAAGAACAGGGGGGTCCTTTTGTATTGCCCCTGGCTGTTCAAACGAATTTTATCGGTTAAAGGAGAGCGGTAGAATAGTTCATTTCCATGTAATTCCCGTCAAGAAGCCTGAAGTGCTCCGAAGATGGTTAGCTGCATTGAAACGCCTCAGCCCCCCAATGGGACCAGGGCAGAGAGTATGTAGCGACCACTTTATAGAGGCTGATTACATTTTTCTGAAGATGGGAGATTTGTTCGCCGTCCCACCAATCGCCTGAAGCCAGATGCTGTGCCAACTATTTTTAATTTTAGTGGATATAGTGCTGGAGACACGGACATACCCGTCAGATCGGACCCGGGCGCTGCTCTTATGCGCAGCGAAAGAGTGCAGAAACGTGCTTGCCAGGCAGAGGAACGAGAGGTACACTTAGCTTCTACTACTAGAGAAACAGATAAATTATTACAAGTACACTCACTGTTTGAAGATTGTCTTGTTTGCAGACTAGCTCGCTCCATGCTCTTGATAATTTCTAATCCATCGCCAAAATAATCCATTGTTATCGGAAATAATCCATTTGCAAACACCGTCGGTTGCACTATTTTCGCATATTCACGTGCACACCCAAATGGCACGACAATTACTTGTATCATGAAATTAACGAACTGTAAGGCAGCGTGGAGCCCAGCTGCTGCACCCGTGTACTTTACTTCTCTTATCTTATTATATTATAATAATTATTATATATATATATTAGAGCTGTCAAGCGATTAAAATATTTAATCGTGATTAATCGCATTAATGTCATAGTTAACTCTAATTAATCACGATTAATCGCAAATTATTTTTCTATGCTAAATATCCCTTGATTTTTTTGTCCCATAATTCTCCTCATTTTAATTATCTTATTAACATGGTGAAGTGCATCGGCTTGCCTTGTGCAAATTATTTTTTATTGATAACATTGGCATATACACTGATCAAAACCGGACGATACAAAAAAAGAGCCTATAGTGCAATTAAACGACTGCTTTGAACAAATGTCATTTGAACATAGCAGTCAGGCTACTGCTTCTTTGTTTTGAGCCAAAGAAAAAAAAAAAAACTTTTTTTTTTTTTTTTTATAAAATAATTTCGTTAATCGCGCGATAAAAAACTTTAACGCCGTTAAATTTGGTTTGCGTTAACGCCGTTAATAACGCGTTTAACTGACAGCTCTAATATATATATATAAAAAATATAATATATAATGTGCAATATATATACATCAGTGGAGGCTTCTCCATTGAGGAGAGGGAGGAAGATCCTCCGTAACATTGTTGAGAATAAAAAATGTAGATTGCCCCGACTATTGTAATGAATGAATGCCCTTAAATATGACTACTTTATTGCCTTTGAATATATAATGTTCGTTTCCCTGGGTAAAGGGACATTAGCACCCCCTATCGCCTATTGACAATTACTTCAGGGAGGAACGTCCTCCCTCCGCCGCCGTTCACTCCCATTCATTTTCCCGAAAGTACTGGCGGCCGGTGGATAACATGGGTTTCAATGGGAGAGAGGAGGAAAATCCTCCTCTGAGTGGGTGGGACCTTAAGGGGTCTGATTCGCGCAAAAATCTATCCGTCTGCGCTATGAACCAATAAGCAGGATCCCTGGATGTTGAGCAGTGTTGCCAGATTTGTCCGATTTCCCACCCAATTGGGCTACTTTTAACCATGTTAGGCTGGAAAAATTATCATTGGGCGGGAAATCTGCCCAATCTGGCAACGCTGTCGATAACAAACCCGGTCAGCATTGCCGCGGTGCTCAGTCTGAGAGACGCAGAGCAAGTGAAATCTGCGATATCGAGATCCTAAATGCACAATGGAAACATTGGAAACGGAGGACATTGTTAACGTCTTATTACAAAAAACATTCCATTCATTCAGAAAGAGGTAGACCACTTCCCAAAATCAAGGTCATCAGAAGCAACGTCAGTGTTGTGAGTGCTACATGGTTTGCTAGGTACGCATGACTTACTGGTAGCATTACAAGCAACTAATGACTAACATGCTTTGCATCCTTTCCTTCTTAAATTACAGTGATGCCACTGGTGGCTTTGTATACATTTTGTTCACATAACTCCCTCCCTGCTATTTTGTAGTTCACCAAAACACCCTGAAACAACTTGAGTCTCACATTCTTATGCCACCATACACCAACAGTGCAAGCAGGCCAATGGCAACCAAGCGCACAGTCCTTCCTCCCTCACTTTAAAAACCACCAGCCGCCACTGATATACATATCTTACACTGCATTACTACAGGTTCATTTCATGGCAGCAGACACTCTCCATGTCAGTGGACATAGGGACACAAACCCCACACAAGCACCACCGATTGTTTCCTGTGCGCTCAGATACATCTCTCTCTCCTTCATCTATTTCTCCTCCATAGTCAGGCTCTGTTGGGGGCACTAAAACTCCGACTTCTCTTACTGGCTCAAAGCATAGGCAATTGGATGCCTGCCCTCATTGGTGGGTCTATCCCATTCGTCCATATCCATTTTGTTGAGGCAGTAAGCTACCTGTGAGGCTATGAGCCGCTATGTAAACAACATAGAATGTTAATACTAGAGCTGTCAAGCGATTAAAATATTTAATCGTGATTAATCGCATTAATGTCATAGTTAACTCTAATTAATCGCGATTAATCGCAAATTCTTTTTCTATGCTAAATATCCCTTGATTTTTTTGTCCCATAATTCTTCTCATTTTAATTCTCTTATTAACATGGTGAAGTGCATCGGCTTGCCTTGTGCAAATGATTTTTTATTGATAACATTGGCATATACACTGATCAAAACCGGACGATACAAAAAAAGAGCCTATAGTGCATTAAACGACTGCTTTGAACAAATGTCATTTGAACATAGCAGTCAGGCTACTGCTTCTTTGTTTTGAGCCAAAAAAAAAAAAAAAAAACTTTTTTTTTTTTTTTTTATAAAATAATTTCGTTAATCGCGCGATAAAAAATTTAACGCCGTTAAATTTGGTTTGCGTTAACGCCGTTAATAACGCGTTTAACTGACAGCTCTAGTTAATACCAACCATTCTCGTGACGTCATCGTATTCTGAAAACAGAGATGGCGGCGCACAGGCTGAAAACATTGTAATTAATGCAACGTGTTTGTGCTTCATTCTGAATAACGGGACATATTTCCGACTTTATTTGTATTTATGGTATATTTAAATATTTAACTAGTGCTATAGACATGTTTTATTTGATTGCTTCCTTTCCACCAAGTTGAATGTGTTGACTGATGCAGCCATGCAGAATCAATCCTATGGCTGCTCATGGCTTTTCTTATGTCCCCGAAATGTGACACAATGCAGCTCATTCCGCCGCAAGTCTCAGTCTCTCTCTCACACACACACACACACACACACCAGTAGAGTGTCCACAAACACACACACCCATACAGTGTCTACAAACACACACACGCGCACACACACACCGATAGTGTCCACAAACACACACAAACACACACGTGCAGTCTTTCTCACACACACACACATGCTGTCTCTCCCTCAGACTCAAACCCGGTATACTCTCTCTCACACACACAAGGCAGCTCATTCGGCCGCACGCGCACATGCGCACGCACGCACGCACACGCACACCCCCACACACCCACACACACACACACAGTCTCGCTGCAGGGTGTCTGGTGTTCGCTGAGTGCTATGTCAGGAGAGGGCGCTGATATAAAGTTGTTTATCCACTCGGTGGCGAAGGCGTTTCAGTGGCTGACAGGAGCCAAATGAAACTGGCAGACATGAAATATGACACAGATGATAGGCCTGCATCCCACCCCCACCCAACCCACTCCCTCTCCCTCGTCCTCTCCTCTCACACACGCCACACAATCCATCCGTTCTACCTGTGTGTGTGGTGGGGGTACTTTGGATGTGTGTGTGTGTGTGTGTGTGTGTGTGTGTGTGTGTGTGTGTGTGTGTGTGTGTGTGTGTGTGTGTGTGTGTGTGTGTGTGTGTGTGTGTGTGTGTGTGTGTGTGTGTGTGTGTGTGTGTCTTGGGCAGAAGGAGGGAGACGGATGGGAGAGTCTTCATGATGGAGTGTGAATGGGTGGCCCTCCCCCCTTCCTCACCCGCAGGAAGGGGGATACCTTAACCCGGGTTAGGTTAAGGTATCAGTTAGGGTTAGGTTAAGGTATCAGTTAGGGTTAGGTTAAGGTATCCCCCTTCCTCACCCGCAGGAGGGGGATACCTTAACCCGGGTTAGGTTAAGGTATCAGTTAGGGTTAGGTTAAGGTATCAGTTAGGGTTAGGTTAAGGTATCAGTTAGGGTTAGGTTCAGGTATCAGTTAGGGTTAGGTTAAGGTATCAGTTAGGGTTAGGTTAAGGTATCAGTTAGGGTTAGGTAAACGTATCAGTTAGGGTTAGGTTCAGGTATCAGTTAGGGTTAGGTTAAGGTATCAGTTAGGGTTAGGTTCAGGTATCAGTTAGGGTTAGGTTCAGGTATCAGTTAGGGTTAGGTAAACGTATCAGTTAGGGTTAGGTAAACGTATCAGTTAGGGTTAGGTTAAGGTATCGGTTAGGGTTAGGTTCAGGTATCGGTTAGGGTTAGGTTTAGGTATCAGTTAGGGTTAGGTTCAGGTATCAGTTAGGGTTAGGTTAAGGTATCAGTTAGGGTTAGGTTAAGGTATCAGTTAGGGTTAGGTTCAGGTATCAGTTAGGGTTAGGTAAACGTATCAGTTAGGGTTAGGTTAAGGTTGTACAATGTTAGGGTTAGGTTAACGTTGTACAATGTTAGGGTTAGGTTAACGTTGTACCATCTGAGGGTTAGGGTTAGGTTAACGTTGTGCCTTGTTAGGGTTAGGGTTTGGTTAACATTGTGCCTTGTTAGGGTTAGTTGTGTGCTAATCATGCAGATTGACATGCCTAGCATCATTTAGCGGCCGATTGAGTTGCAGAATAACCTCAGTGACTTTGACCACACAGCATCAGAGACACAGCGTGAGAGAAGGTGCCCTGATCACATTCTTAACTAATGAGTTAGCATTAATCTGGATACGGTTACCGCTGGGTCAGACCGCGCAGCGGAGAAGAACAATCAGGACATGAAAGGTTTTTCGGCGTTTCGTTAGCACGACCGTTTGAACATCTCGGGCTGCTGTCACCGGCTTTACCTGAGTGTTCCAATTTAACAGTTTAACCGACCGGAGAGGAAGGAATAAATACTCCTACTAGATTATCCTGGTGACGGCCCTTATCAATCTTGTAGAATCCCCGTCTCATGTCACATGTTATGGGTTTCCATTTCTCTTTATTCATGACTGAAATAGATAATGCAGAGAGAGAGAGAGAGAGAGAGAGAGAGAGAGAGAGAGAGAGAGAGAGAGAGAGAGAGAGAGAGAGAGAGAGAGAGAGAGAGAGAGAGAGAGAGAGAGAGAGAGAGAGAGAGAGAGAGAGAGAGAGAGAGAGAGAGAGAGATGAAACATGCTGTATAAATAAAAGTGACATCCACATTTTAGAGGAAGAAAAGAAAATGCACCAAAAGTACATTTTGGTGTGCAAATATGATGTTGAAGGAAAGGAAAGGAATAAATTAAAACAAGACCAGGCCAGAGGAAGTTATTGAGGTACGTTTAATAGGCTGAAATTTGGAGAAAAAGAGGAAGAAAACAAGATCTAAAGACAAGGAGGCTGATAGAAACAGAAGAGGGCATAAAATAATGTATGGGGAGCGTTTACTGCAGTCTCTATGGTAAATGGCTCAGCGGGCGTCCCGGGAAACCCTGAACTTCCTGTGACTGAGCTGGATCTGGCAGCCAATCAAAAGCGAGGAGAGGGAAACCATGGACCCGTGTGACTATACACGTGAGAATATACAGGCCACTCAATCAATGACTCAAGAAATATCACGCATACATACAACCACACACACACACACACACACACACACACACACACACACACACACACACACACACACACACACACACACACACACACACACACACACACACACACACACACACACAACCATGAAATACAAGTTTAGAGTCAGGGAGAGTTTGATAATTGTTGGTTTCATTGTTTTTTATGCTATATTCTCACCAATTGCACAATCATCTCTTAGTACCAATGAACAACATATATTGCTTAATATCGGGCTCCAAATAGGGCCAGAAAGCTAACGTTAAAGTAAGAACCCTTCCTGGCAGTCTCCCAGGGTGAGCCTGGGAATGTGCCGATTATGTCCCTAGAACTGGGACTGTGATTGAGTAGTTAGACGCAATATAATTAGACGCATTGATTAGTCTATTAATGAACTGGAGCCTGAGTTGCTCCAGTGACAACAACGTAATTAGCTGTTCAACGGGACTTGGTTAGCACACACATGCATGCAAATTCCCTATTGATATTATATTAGAATAATTAGTTAGGAACCACCAGAGTCATTAAATGACCAGACCCTAATTTAATTTACTTACACTCAGGAGGAAAAAAAAAACTCCCTCTTTTGGGTAAAATACAATTAGCCTATTTAGACATGTAAAGTAGTGCTCTCTTCCTCTGCACAACAAATTGCTGCAATAGTTTGCCAGAGATTTTCCCTTATGCTTACGAAGAATAAGTCTAAGGTATAGCTGATGGCCCACATTGTTGTTATCCATGTATGTCTGTAGCAACGTGAACGAAGAAAATCTCAAAGGATTGCCGTTGGCTTTGCAACGCTATCCCAGTCCTTATCCATTGGGCTCACGGAGGGCTTAGGGAAGCTTAGAGGGAGGGAAAGTGAGGGAGAGAGAGGGAGAGAGATCTATAGATCATATCTAATAGGTTGCCCATTGTAAAATCAATAAGCTCATAGCACCTTCGACACAGCCTTTACCCCACATCCATCACCCAGATAGGGCCATCCTGACAGGCTTGCTCTGCAGAGGAGGGGGAAGAATCTCACAACAGCCACTTGATCTGCAAATCAAGTGGCTGAAGGCAGGTTCTGGTTGGGTGTGGTTGTAAAATACAGCAGTGCTCCAGTCCCGCCCCCCGCATCAAAGGGGCAGCTGGTTAACACGCAACAGATTGATGTGACTGGTGCACAGAGTTGGAGTGATGGCGTCAGACTGAGAAGGTTTAGAGGAGTAAACACAAACATGGCAGTGTTGTGAAGAAGCCAGCGTTTGGCTGCTTCATGTGATCCCCGAGTTTGAAACCAGCTGCGGCTGACAGCGTACGGCCGGAATGTTCTTGCGTCTTTTAGGGACTGTAATATAACACGGCTGTCGTCGACGACAACCACAAACAAAATATTGTTTTTCAACGCTCACAACAGAAGTGGTGTGAAGTGTGCGGGGTGCAGTGCGCGGGGTGCAGTGTGCAGTGCGCGGGGTGCAGTGTGCAGTGCGCGGGGTGCGGTGCGCAGTGCGCAGTGCGCAGTGAGAGTGAGGGGCGTGCTTAGGAGCCATCCATCGTCCGTACGGAGGACGGAGCTGCCCACTGAGCTTTCATTCTGCTGGAGGTGAGGGGAACCCTGTTGCTTGGACACTGTTGCCATGGCTCCTATAGTTTCCTTCTTGTTTAACAATGTTTTTGTTTAACCATTGAGCGCCACACTCCTTTATCTCTTGATTGTTTGAGGAACGATATTTTTAGAAGTTTAGAGATTATTTTCGAGATTAATTAGAAAGGTCACATTTATCTGGTATGGAATATACATTGCTGGTATTTGCAAAGTAACATAATGTAGAATATATGAACAAACGCTATGGGATGGCCAATATCAGAGGAGAGCCAGCGAGGGAAGCTCTCTCTATTCAGCAGGGGGCTGGGGAGGAGTGGGGGGGGTTGGAGGGGGGCTAGGCAGGCACGTGTGACAGTTTGTACGAGCAAGCAGGTGGAGCAAAGGGGGCAAGCTCCCTCATTTGTATCTGCCATGGCTGATTAATGAGATTCCATCTCTCTCTCTCTCTCTCCCTCTCTCTCTCTCTCTCTCTCTCTCTCTCTCTCTCTCTCTCTCTCTCTCTCACTCACTCACTCGCTCGCTCGCTCGCTCGCTCTCGCTCTCGCTCTCGCTCTCTCTCGCTTCCTTCCTGGTGTCCCACATTCCTCCCCCCGACAGTCCCGCCCCTTCCCTCTGCATCCCCCAGACCTTCATAGATGAGATGGTCTCTTGAGCAGAACGAAAAAACGTGTGTGCTAATGAGCAACCTATATTGGTCCCCATCCCACACACACAAACACAGACACACACACACACGTTGATGTTTACTTTGAAAGCCAACGTTAATTATATTAACGTTGGCTAATATACCCTAACCCTAACCCTATTAATTATACATTCTCTACTACACATTCTACATTCTACATACATTCTCTAGTACTTCCTGATAAAGGGCCTATCTACTAATTCAATTTTTTTATTTTTTTTATTCACCTTTTGTCCAGTGAGTTCTGTTCTGCCTCTGGCAACGCTGCTTCGGTTCAGCTCTGGATCCTCTTCGGTTCTCTTGAGCTGAGAGGTGGACTCACAACAAAGTACTCACAATAATGACCAGTGTGCATGGATGTGTTGGTTGTGCCCACAAAGTCATTCATGCTCTCAATCTTTGGCAGCAACATGCCCCCATACAGGGATCTGATTGGAACGGTGATTTGTATAACCTAAAAGGAAAGCGAGCATGATCATGAGTACTTGAGTGAGGCCCAAGGCCCAGACAACTTGGCCAGCGCCGCTGTGAAGCTGAAATGTGTTTGGCCGGAGCCTCTGTGCTTGGGGCGACTCCTGGAGCATGCAGCCTAAAAGAAGAAGAAGAAGAAAGCTTTACCGTGCTTCACAACGGGCTCACAATGTCCAGCTGTGTCATGGCTCACAGTCTTTCCACAGTCAAACAACTGGACTCAACACTAAAGGCATAAGAAAGTGTGTGTGGCCCATGCAGTAGGTGTGAGGAGCCCTGTGTCTGTGCTCTGGATCATTACAGGGGACTCTGCTTCATTTGTCATTACTGTTGTGGCTACCGCTGACAGTAGACTTTATATTAAAACAAGACAGGGGAACTGTTCTGTTTTGAATGAATAACTAATTTAATATGAAGGCCCATTTGTTTGATTAAATACTGCTTTTACGTTTGCTTACTTGAGGATACCCCAACGATTGTCCTTTACAGGGCCCTGTCTCAAGAAGCAGGGATATGTTTAAGCTTCAACTACAAAAGCAAGCTTTTTTTGGTTTCAGAACAGCTGATTTTAATCTTGGATAGGTTGAACCTGAAAAATGTCTATTCATGAAAAGCCATCATGTATTGCACCCTGTAAATGTAATAGATCGTGAGAATCCATCGTGAGAAAAGTCGTCAATGCTATTTCAATATTATATAATTAAACTAATAAAAGCAAAAGCCACTTCTGCAATAATGTTATCAGCTGTTGCTGGCAGTACTCGATCCAGAGGGTGACCTAGACCTATTAAATGACCACAATCTGTGTTGTGGTCATATATTTAGATAGTTGATATTTAGATCTCGCACAATATAAATAGTGAATAAAGTGTCGGCTTGCAAGATTTATACAAATGTACACGCAAATTGTCCTTGGTTTTGTTTTGTTTTTTTTATTTAAAATTCAGAAATCAAATTGATAAAATGTGATAATGTGATGACAACTTTGTGGGTGCACCAAGTGGTTCTGTGAGTTCAGACAGACAATTTGTTTATCACTGACTCAAAGCCACAGTCAGGCCTTAAAAAGTTCAAGCTTAGGGTTAGGGTTAGGGTTAACCCTAACCCTAACTCAAAGCCACAGTTAGGCCTTAATAGGTTCAAGTTTCGGGTAAGGGATAGGAAAAAGGCTTCTGAAAAAAGAAAGAATAGATCAAAACGTCTCACAATCGCTAGATTGGGGACCTCATAACCTTTGTTTTTGGAATGTGGGAGTGTGTCGAGGATCTTGGGGAGTTGCATGATGATGGCCCGTGCACCCGGAGTCGCCGCCTCCTTTAATGCTTGTACCTAACTCAAAGCCACAGTTAGGGTTAGGGTTAAACCCAACCCTAACCCTAACTCAAAGCAACAGTTAGGCCGTAAAGGTTCATGCTTATCCCAGAAAATGTGGGCTCCATCCAAGTGGCTGGGGGCAAATAAACAATACTAAGTTGTATGATGATGAGTTTTCTGTGCATGCCATTAGCCTTTTGGGGCCAATTAAAACCCAGCGATTACAGTAAAACCCATGTGAGTTTATACCGGCCAACTTCTTCAGAGCCAGAGGCTGCACACCTGTGATGATTCGTCAGCTAAGCAGTCAAGTGTGTGTGTGTGTGTGTGTGTGTGTGTGTGTGTGTGTGTGTGTGTGTGTGTGTGTGTGTGTGTGTGTGTGTGTGTGTGTGTGTGTGTGTGTGTGTGTGTGTGTGTGTGTGTGTGTGTGTGTGCGTGTGTGTGTTGTGGCATCCTGCCACGTAAACCTCGGCCTGGTCGGGCCCGAGGGACCGTGAGGGACGGGTTATACCACCCCCACCCACCAGCCGGCGACGGAGAGCATCCCTTTCGCCTCCCCAATCAGGGTGATTGGTGGACACCTGGCCGGTGGCAGGGGAGCCATCTTAAAAGGAGGTCCAGGACAGCACAGCACGGCACAGCACGGCACGGGAGCAAGGAGGAAGTGTTCGTGTCCGGGAGAGGCTAGAGGCTAGAGGCCCACGGAGGCCCTAGAGACCCTAGAGACCGCGTCTCCTTCATTGTATTTAAGTTGTACTCAATAAATGCCTTTAACGGCGTATCCGCACGCAAAAAGTGTCGTTCATCCGTGGAACCTGGCCCAACCGAGCACCAGGTAATCACTGTGTGTGTGTGTGTGTGTGTGTGTGTGTGTGTGTGTGTGTGTGTCCCTTGTGGTTTGACGTTTACCAATAGATTGTGGTCCTAGTGTTTGTTGTTCATCATACCGTGATCAGCATGTTGTTTGAGATATTTCTTAATGTCTCCAAACCTCACACACATCACATTATTATTATTTGTTTTAAAAGGTCCATTCTTTTATAGTCATAAATACATGGCTTTGAAAGGATGAGTATCATATGTTGACGATACCTAAAGACCGACCAACCTCTCTCTCCTCTTCATGAATGTTAAACATGGTCAACATGTTACTTCACATAGAAACATTTGGTAACCCTTCCTTTTACAGTCCCCTAATTACTAGGTATTTACCCGGTACATACATGGTAAATTATAGCGTATATACTGGGTAATTACCACTGGTAATAAGAAGGTAAATACAGAGGTAGTTACCCGGTAAATACATGGTAAATCATAGTGTATTACTGGGTAATTACCACTGGTAATAAGAAGGTAAATACAGAGGAATTATCCGGTAAATTATAGTGTATTACTGTGTAATTACCACTGGTAATAAGAAGGTGAATACAGAGGAATTATAGCTGATGTACCAAGTAAAACGTCCACTATTACGCATCAACTCAACTAAGTAGTGTGTAGTTGTAACTGTTTTAGGTTGGTAATAACTCCGATATTGTGTACTTCCTAGGAAATTAGGCAACCAATTCTTAGAAACACCCATTATCCAAGGTTTATGTTGGCAACAGCCCAAATTTAATGATGTACTATCTAGAAATTTGCATAGTACTTTCCAATAAAATACTTTCTTAGTTATTATTCGTAGCTACACCCATTTAGAAAGGGTTCATTCGATTTACCACTATGGAATTACTTACCTGGTAACAACCTCTGCAGGAACAGTTTTCCTCTAGTGTTATGATTAGAGCTGTCAGTTAAACGCGTTATTAACGGCGTTAACGCAAACCAAATTTAACGGCGTTAAATTTTTTATCGCGCGATTAAAGGCCCACTATGCAACTTTTTTAGCCAAAATTACATTAAGTATGCAGGTTGAGAGTTATGCTGATGGTTCTGCATCCATTTCTGGGTTGATTGGTGGGTGTGTCATTTACCCATGTCGCCTCTCCAGTGAAAAAGCGCATATGCAACTTGATCTGTTCGGACCGACACAATCCGGATGTGACGCAGCGGAAGTATCCTCGAAAATGTAGTCAGATTGTAGTTTCGAAAATGCTTTACGGCACAGACACACACCCAAACATGGCACCGGCTAGATATAAACAGCCAGTTGCGAGGCAATTGTTGTCCGAGGTAGGAAACCCAAACGCCGCCGTGTTTGGGTGCATGATAGAGTTTAGATCGGGTTAGATTAAATAATCTCGGATATAAATAACGATCTCATCTCATCGTCATCCGTTTATCCGGGGTCGGGTCGCGGGGGGAGCAGCTCAAGCAGGGGGCTCCAGACTTCCCTTTCCCGGGCCACATTGACCAGCTCTGACGGGGGGATCCCGAGGCGTTCCCAGGCCAGTGTTGAGATATAATCTCTCCACCTAGTCCTGGGTCTTCCCCGAGGTCTCCTCCCCAATGGACGTGCCTGAAACACCTCCAAAGGGAGGCGCCCAGTAGGCATCCTTGCCAGATGCCCGAACCACCTCAGCTGACTCCTTTCTAAGTAAAGGAGCAGCGGCTCTAATCCGAGTTCCTCACGGATTACTGAGCTTCTCACCCTATCCCGAGACACCAGCCACCCTTCTGAGAAAACTCATCTCGGCCGCTTTTACCCGCGATCTCGTCCTTTCGGTCATCACCCAACCCTCATGACCATAGGTGAGGATAGGAACGAAGATCGACCGGTAGATCGAGAGCTTTGCCTTGCGGCTCAGCTCTCTTTTCGTAACAATGGTGCGGTAAAGCGAACGCAATACCGCCCCCGCTGCTCTGATTCTCCGGCCAATCTCACGCTCCATAGTACCCTCACTCGCGAACAAGACCCCGAGGTACTTGAACTCCTTCACTTGGGCTAAGGACTCATAAATAACGATAATCGGGTTAAATGGTGTGTCTGGTGTGTTTCCAGCATTCGTAGTGTTGATAAGCAGAGAAATAGTCCGCCAAGACGTTGAGGTTGCTTAGCAGCCAAAGACTCTGTCCATGCAAGTGAACGGAGCGTTCACTCTTCGTCATAACTATCAAACCAAACATCCTTCACATTCACCGAGCGAACATTCTGAAAGTAAAATGCACATTTCTCGCTAAAAATGTTTCCATAAACGCATTTAATGGCGTAACTATGTTACTATTTCCACCCAGAAAAAAGAAAGATGTCGGCCGTATGCTTCTGTGCAAGGGTCACTACTATGGTCACTACAGTAACGAATTGCTTTACGGCACAGACCCACAAACACGGAACCGGCTCGATATAAACACAAGTAACTAATGGATTGTTATATTCATCATAGATCAGCCGACTAAAAAGAGACAGAGAAACCCAATGTCGGAGGAACAGAAGAAGAGAAAAGGGAGACAGAGAGGCCAGACACGAGTAAACGTTGGGCAAGCTTTTCAGGAATAGCGTGAACTGAAAGAAAAAGAAGACTGCAAATCAGACGCCGACTCGGCCGTGTTGCTTTTGAAATAGAAAGTACCCTTGGGTGAACTTTGTCTGCGTAATATTCTTGATTCTGATAGTCTCTGTACACATGTGTTTGCTCAACCATTTTTTTGAGCCCTGTAAAAATTGTTTTCTCGACCGTTTTGTTGTGGGCCCTGTTTGTTTCTAGCTTGCTTGGTTGCAACCATATAAACACCTTTGTTACCATGGGTGTTTTGCTGTTCGTCTGTCTCGTCCCCCAGATACAGACTGAATCCCCGAATCCAGGTTCTTGTTTATTTCGATTATTATGTTGGCCAAACCTCTTACACTGATTGTTCTGTTCAACCTAAGATAAAATAATTATAACCTAGGGTATAAATTCTCCCCGTCAACTATAAAAAATGATGGATTTATGTTTATTGCAATGCAAATACACCATTTTAAAAATGTATAACCTTGCCTACACTTTATGAACATCTATTTCGGACATGGCTCCGCGCATTCGCCGTCTTCTTTGAAAACAAATGCACATGGCTCGCGTAGAAGAGCATGGGGAAGGGACGTCAACGAGTTGTTACGACAGTGTTGTGAAATATCTACTACGAAGCTTTAGGGGGCGCTGTGTAGAGATATGTGCGTGCCAAGAAGCAGGGATATGTTTAATTACACAAGGAAATTAATTACACAAATATATTGCAATATAGTTAATCATAATGCAGTTAATAGTTTAATATTCGACAAAAATCGACTAAACTATATTTGAAATTATTAATTGCATCCCGTTTAACAATAATGCAATATATTAGCAAAGTTACCTGCAGTATGTAGCAGCCCACCATTGGCAACTACTACTACAATCAGGTGACAAAATGTATTTTTTTAGTGATTTGTATGTTATTTTATATGATTTATTTCCAGAAACAATTCCATGGTAACGTCTCTGCCACCAGTCGGTGAGTGTAACTTGTTGACGGTCCCTAAAACAGGTAGCAGCCAGAACGTAAATGACGTTGTTGCACAGTCATCGATGGCGACAACATGTGTTTGTGATTTTCGCGATACGCCGTCCTAAACCGTCCAAAACATACTAAGCCCGTAATGTATTGCACTTATGTTGATGAATCCGATTGGGTGGTAAACCGAATATCTGGCGAATATCAAACCGGAGGCTAACTTGCACCTGTTGAGGTGGCATGCTCCGGTAGAGCTGCTCTTTAGCATCGCGCTAACCGGGGCTAACAGAGCCTGTCTCTTCCCGTCCTATTAACTGTACTTATGGGAGAGAGCCCGATTAAATCCGGTTATTTTAATAAATTGGGTGTCATAGGTTTTAAACAACATGTCCGAGTTATTTGAATGACAGAATCTCCGCTAGCTCGATGCTAAAGGGCTAACCGGAGCTAACAGCCTGTCCCCTCCCGTCCTATTAACTGTATTTATGGCTATGCCTTTTTCTCTTTTCAATATGACCAAACACAATGGCCAGAGGACCAGCATCCTTTTTTAACTGATAAACAAAATAATCTTTGAGTTTTACATGTTCTAGAAATGTTCATTAATTGAAAGTCCTGATGTTTATTTTCTTGTCTTCTGATTCTTTATTACAGTATGGAAGGGGAGATTTAGATGTACCTGGTCAGGTCTTGGTCAGCCTTCAAATCCCAGATGTGGAGACTGCAGGGATACCTCACAGAGAAGACACTAAAGAGTCATCTCTCATTCATCGAGTGGACTCATTGGTTTGCGAATGACCACAAAGATTCTCCCATAGGCAGATTGCTGCATGGCATTCACCACTTATTCAAATTGAAGAGGTTGAAGCAGTCTTCCTTGTGGTCACTTGCCATAACACTGTCATGTGTTTTAAGAAAACACCATCAGTAACATTTAAATTGAGTTGATGTGGAAGGCTCTCTTTTTTTTTTGTCCGATTTCTTCAGTGTTCAGTGCCTGTTTGTGAGATATGCATTGTTTGAAAGATAAGCCTTTGATTTTGTTTAATTTTAATATGCCTTTCATCAACAGTGGTTTGGGGTTTTATAACAACAATTAAAGTGCTTAACTGCTGGTGAACGATGTTGCAAAACATATATGGTTTGTGTTGATTGCATGGAAAAGGGAATAACCAGTTACAACTTATATGGTAAGAGCCTGGTAATACCATGGAAACAAACTAGGCTTCCTTTTACAGTACAGTTTCAGCTTACTTACTGGCTAAATTGTCGTGTTTTACTTGGTAACGTCGCAGAACGTACATGGTACAAGTTTGTGTTGAGTGCATGGAAAAGGGAATAATGTATTACAAATTATATGGTAAGAACCTGGTAATACCATGGCAATAAACGAGGCTTCCTTTTACAGTACAGTTTCAGCTTAATTACTGGGTAAATTGTCGTGTTTTACTTGGTAACGTCGCAGAACGTACATGGTACAAGTTTGTGTTGACTGCATGGAAAAGGGAATAATGTATTACAAATTATATGGTAAGAACCTGGTAATACCATGGAAACAAACGAGGCTTCCTTTTACAGTACAGTTTCAGCTTAATTACTGGGTAAATTGTCGTGTTTTACTTGGTAAAGCGCAGAACGTACATGGTACATGTTTGTGTTGACTGCATGGATAATGGAATCTATTATAAATTATATGGTAAGAACCTGGTAATACCATGGAAACAAACGGCTTCGTACCCAGTATTTAAGAAGATGTACCATGACACTAGAGGAAAACTGTTCCTGCAGAGGTTGTTACCAGATAAGTAATTCCATAGTGGTAAATCGAATAAACCCTTTCTAAATGGGTGTAGCTATGAATAATAACTAAGAAAAAGTATTTTATTGGAAAGCACTATGCTAATTTCTAGATAGTACAACATTAAATGTGGGCTGTTACCAACATAAACCTTGGATAATAGGTGTTTATAAGAATTGGTTGCCTAATTTCCTAGGAAGTACACAATATCGGTGTTATTACCAACCTAAAACAGTTACAACTACACGCTACTTAGTTGACTTGATGGGTAATAGTGGAGGTTTTACTTAGTACTTCAGCTGTAATTCCTCTGTATTTACCTTCTTATTACCAGTGGTAATTACACAGTAATACACTATAATTTACCGGATAATTCCTCTGTATTTACGTTCTTATTACCAGTGGTAATTACCCAGTAATACACTTTGATTTATCATGTATTTGCTGGGTAACTACCTCTGTATTTACCTTCTTATTACCAGTGGTAATTACCCAGTAATACACTATGATTTACCATGCATGTACCGGGTAAATGCCTAGTAATTAGGGGACTGTAAAAGGAAGGGTTACTAAATATGCACTACCTGCTAGTAGCACACTACTTGATCAGTTAACAAACTAAACTTGATACTGTTGAAGGCATTGTCTGTACTTGTGAACAGACTGTACATATAATTTGCCCTCTTTAACCTGATCAGCTTTGCGTAGTTGTAACAGGTTTGCCCCTTTTTTGTGCATCTTCACAAGCGCTTGCAAGCGTCTTTTATTTGGTTAGGGCTGGTTTTATTCCATGTTGTCTGTTTCAATATACACATTGTTTGTCCTAATGCTTCCCTTGTGAAATGAAAAAAAATAATTTGGATTTTTGGGGCTAGCCAAATCTGTCTCACTCAGCCACCGAAGTCGGCAAGTCTGCAGAAACCAAAAAACTGCAACTCCCAGGGGGAGGGGCCGGCTGGTGATGACATCATCACCACCTCGGGCCCAGGGGGAGGGGCCGGCTGGTGATGACATCATCACCACCTTGGGCCCAGCCCCATTAATCACAGGTCCTGCTGTTGTTGTTAGTCATCTGAGCAGATATAACTGCGCGCGCACACACACACACACACACACACACAGCCACAGCCACACAGCCACAGACACACACACACACACACACACCCAAACAGCCACAGACACACACACACACACACACACACACACCCAAACAGCCACACACACACACACACCCAAACAGCCACAGACACACACACACACACACACACACACCCAAACAGCCACAGACACACACTCACACACACCCAAACAGCCACAGACACACACACACACACACTCTAACGCACACACACAGCCACACACACACACACTCTAACGCACACACACTCTAACACGCACGCACGCACACACACACACTCACACACTCACACTCTCTAACACACAGCCACTGACACACACACGCGCGCGCACGCTAACACACTCCCAAACAGCCACAGACACACACACGCACACGCGCGTGCACGCTAACACACTCCCAAACAGCCACAGACACACACACACACAGGGGTATTCCTATAAACAGTCGTGCTTCTTGGTCAATGTCAAGCTGGAAGCTGTGCCCGGATCCCTCTGTTGACTAAGCAAGAAAGGGTAGAAGCGTCTTCTTGTTAAATCAATGTACCTTTCCTGCTCTCAGATGATGAACAAATGAGACTTGTGCTTTGACGTGTGAACTACTTCATGCAAGATTTGATGGCACATTTTAAGTCTGCAAATATTTCTACCTGCAATAACATGAAATAATTGCACTGCAGAAACTGATAATAGGAATAATAGTGGTTGTGGCTGGAGGAGTGAATGCTAATATGAGCATTAATTGATTATATTATTCTATATATACAGATATATATTCTATATATATATATTAGTGTTGAAGAAGCGATTAAAAAATGTAATCGCATTAATGTCATAGTTAACTCGCGATTAATCGCAAATCTTTTTTCTACGCTAAGTATCCCTTGATTTCTTTGTCCCATTAATTGTTCTCATTTTAATGCCCGCCTTGAACATCCTGCATACGGGCCCGTTGTTGCCTTGTTACGCCACTGATGACGCGTTTATGGACGTGGGTCTGCGTGGTCAAACCTCAATGTTCCCAAGATGGACGACTTGTTGTTCTGTGTCCTTAATGGTCATGTTGATTGTTGGTTCTCATGAACGACTGAATTGTGCCACTGAATTTAAATGTTGCTGAAGCAAGGAAACGTGGGACTGTATTATCTCCTTCAGGGCCAGTGTGCCCTAAAGGAGATACAAGAGCAAGCATTGAATCACCTTTCCTCAGCATTTAGAAAAATTGAATAGCTCTTATTCTGCCTGTCACTTAGATCCTTCCGGGGCAATTCACCCAGTTAGGAACCTTCCTAAGCAAAAGACAATTGGATCATCACTGAAATAGTTATGCCCAGGTATTTTATTTCCTGTATATTTCCTGTCCCTTGATGCAAAATTCCCACGTAAGAAACACACAAAGCAACAAGTAACCAGACAGCAAGTTTCCAGGGCATTTAGAATATATTTATGCGAATTCACCAAAGCGTGTGAACATCCAATTACCTTGCAGGTAGCCGTGAAAGGTTGATCATGAAGGTGAGGTATACATCTGTAAGTGTGAAGTCTCTGTAGTACTTGTTGTCCTGAAACAACTCTTGTAATAAATGTTGCGCTCCCTCTCAGAACTCCCACTCTCAAACCGAACTCCCCTTCCCGTCCGCCTCAATCAAAGCAAGCACTTTCTGTTGCCTTGGGGAACTAATTAACAAGGTTGTGTTTTTAAGACCCCCTTGCATAATGCCAAAGTGGATTTGTATATTTATATATATTTCTCCCTTGCAGTTAGCCCAGAGTAGGAGGGCTAGACACGTTTAGCCAGGGCTATAGCATTTAAATCATCTGTTTCATTTGCATTAAAATTTCTCTCCTTGCCGAAGACCACTCTAGACACCCTGTTGTCTCGATCTGTAACTAATGTAGAGTTTACTTTTATGAAACCCTAGCTCAAATGTCTGATTTGTTTTGTGTTTTTCCTTTGCTGGTTTTTCTGCAGTACTTACTTTGCCGTCATTCTCTTAGTTGCTGTGCTAAAGAAGATGCTGAAGAGGATGCTCAATCATTCAATTGAATGCAAAAGACAATGCTCAAGAATTTCCCTCTTCCTTTTTTATTTGCATTTCTTTCTGTATGATATATTTGTTACCTTGGCTTAATACATATGACTTTAAACCTTTTTAATCATGTGTGAACGAGCCAGAGAGTGCTGTAATGATATTACAAAGTATCATCCATCTGTCTCTCTATCCATCCATCAACTCTTCCTGCTCATTGCTGTTTAGGGTGAGGGCCTTTGGCATCATGCACACGCATCACATTATAGAAAACAGCATTGGTATCCTACCAATCATAAACTGCTACTAGTTTGACCTACTCCAGCAAGGCCTTTTGCTATATTCACAAAAACGAAACGCAAAAAAGTCCAAAAGCCACAAGATGCACAGTGGATGACTCCAAACCAGCCATCATATCAATGGAGCATATATCGTACCACATCCGATCTGAGTAACATTTTACCCCCAAACAATTTGAAACGCATTATGTCCTCCTTAACCCCCATGGTCAAATCTAAAACGAATTGCCAATGCTATCACTCATTCCTAATTTGCTGTTAAACTTTACCTAGCCTTAGTAAACACAGAGCCTCTGGGCATGCTGCATCCAGAGTTCATTCTTCATCTGTGTCAATGCATGATAAGTCCAGAAAGGCTTTTGGAAGGGGCAGACAAGAGGAGTGGTTCAAGGTGAAGATGCACTAGAGGATACAGCATTAGCTGGATAAGGCAGCACTGCTCCATTGCCCTTATCTGTTATCTGAGATCAGTCTAACATTGCTTATGGGTCCACAGGAGCCCAGGGCAGAGAGATAGAAAGAGGGAGAGACAGAGATAGAAGAAGAGAAACAGAAAGACAGAGGCCATGTTTTTGATGTATGATCATGTATGAAAATATAATTCAACATTGTACAGTATTACTTTGACATTGAATGTAGACGACCATGTCATAATGATGAGTCCCAGACCCCCGACAGGAGCTCCATCACCTGCCTCTTCCAGGGTAACCTTTCAGTGGAGGGCCAGGTTGTGCATCCACATTGGAGTAGACCCATGGTGTGTTCCTGAATCCTGGAGCGCCTGACTTCCGAGTCGAAAGTCGAAGATCTCCCAGCTTTCTTGCGGCATTTCTCGAAGGTACGCCCCTTTTTTGTCTTCATCTTTCGAAAACCTTAGAGTAGACCAAGAGCAGTGATGACGCTCTCAACAAAATGGCAGCGTCCGTGGAGAGATTATTTTTTTGGGGATTTGTACCACGTTGGTCATTTTAATCTCATCTCATCTCATCTTCGTCTGCTTATCCGGGGTCGGGTCGCGGGGGGAGCAGCTCAAGCAGGGGGCCCCAGACTTCCCTTTCCCGGGCCACATTGACCAGCTCTGTCGGGGGGATCCCGAGCGTTCCCAGGCCAGTGTTGAGACATAATCTCTCCACCTAGTCCTGGGTCTTCCCCAAGGTCTCCTCCCCACTGGACGTGCCTGAAACACCTCCCAAGGGAGGCGCCCAGTGGGCATCCTTACCAGATGTCCGAACCACCTCAGCTGACTCCTTTCTAAGTAAAGGAGCAGCGGCTCTAATCCGAGTTCCTCATGGATGGCTGACCTTCTCACCCTATCCCTAAGGGAGACGCCAGCCACCCTTCTGAGAAAACTCATCTCGGCCGCTTGTACCCACGATCCCGTCCTTTCGGTCATCACCCAACCCTCATGACCATAGGTGAGGATAGGAACGAAGATCGACCAGTAGATTCTTTTCGTAACAACGGTGTGGTAAAGCGAATGCAATACCGCCCCCGTTGCTCCGATTCTCCGGCCAATCTCACACTCTATCGTACCCTCACTCGCGAACAAGACCCCGAGGCACTTGAACTCCTTCACTTGGGCTAAGGACTCATTCCCTCACACTCGGCTGCCAGCCGATCCAGTGAGTGCTGAAGGTCATGGGGCGATGATCCAATGAGGACCACATCATCTGCAAAAAGCAGTGACTAGATCCTCAGACCACCGAACTGCAACCCCTCCCCACCACGACTACGCCTCGATATCCTGTCCATGTATATCACAAACAGGATTCGTGACAAGGCGCAGCCCTGGCGGAGACCAACACCCACTGAGAACGAAACTGACTGGCTGCCGAAGACGCGACCACAGCTCTCGCTTTGGGAGTACAGAGATTGGATGGCCCTGAGGAGAGACCCCCTTACCCCATACTCCCGCAGCACCTCCCACAGTTTTTCCCGGGGGACCTGTCATACGCCTTATCCAGATCCACAAAACAAATGTAGACCGGATGGGCATACTCCCAGGCCCCCTCCAGGATCCTTGCGAGAGTGAAGAGCTGGTCCGTAGTTCCACGTCCGGGGCGAAAACTGTATTGTTCCTCTTCAATCTGAGGTTCGACGATCGGCCGAACCCTCCTTTCCAGCACCTTGGAGTAGAATTTACCAGGGAGGCTGAGAAGTGTGATACCCCGGTAATTGGCACACATTCTCCGGTCCCCCTTTTTGAACAGGGGAATCACCACCCCAGTTTGCCACTCCTTTGGCACTGTACCCCACTCCCACGCAATGTTGAATAGGCGTGTCAACCATGACAGCCCCTCAACACCCAGAGCCTTTAGCAATTCTGGCTGGATCTCATCAATCGACGACGAAATTGACGACGAAACACCATCAACCTCGAGCTCTGCCTCCAACATAGAGGGCGTGATATTCGGATTCAGGAGTTCCTCAAAGTGTTCCTTCCAACGTCCGACGACCTCCTCAGTTGAGGTCAGCAGAGTCCCATCCTTACTTTACACAGCTTGGATGGTTCCCTGTTTCCCCCTCCTGAGGTGCCGGATAGTCTTCCAGAAACACTTTGGTGCCGACTGAAAGTCCTTCACCCGCTGCTTAGCCTCCAACACGGCGGCAGCTGTAGCGCTTCGAGCCTGTCGGTACCCTGCAACCGAGTCAGAAGTCCTCTAGGATATCATATCCCGGAAGGCCTCCTTCTTCAATCGGACGGCTTCCCTGACCACCGGTGTCCACCACGGTGTCCGAGGGTTACCGCCCCTTGAGGAGCCTAAGACCCTGAGGCCACAGCTAGCTGCCGCAGCTTCAGCAATGGAGGCTTTGAACACCGCCCACTTTGGCTCAACGCCCCCAACCTCCACAGGAATGCCAGAAAAACTCTTCCGGAGGTGTGAGTTGAAGATACCTAGGACGGGGGCCTCCTCCAGACGTTTCCAATTCACCCGCACTACTCGTTTGGGCTTACCAGGTCTATCCGGAAATTTCCCCCATTCCCTGATCCAACTCACCAGGCCTAGGGTCTTCGGCCTAGGGTACTCTGGTACAAGGTTCACTTATGAGCACCCTTATGTTCGAACATGGTGTTCGTTATGGATAATCCATGA
The DNA here is from genome assembly GCF_902167405.1 of Gadus morhua. Lineage (NCBI taxonomy): Eukaryota > Metazoa > Chordata > Actinopteri > Gadiformes > Gadidae > Gadus > Gadus morhua. The sequence continues at coordinate 25,172,435 of NC_044052.1, forward strand.
CTGGCACAGAAGTCCAAACAAAAGACCGCCCATTTAGATCAGGGAGGCTGTTCCTCCCCACCACGCCTCTCCAGGTGTCTCCATCGTTGCCCACGTGGGCGTTGAAGTCTCCCAGCAGAACTATGGAGTCCCCTACTGGAGCCTCATACAGGACTCCATTCGGGTCTCCAATAAGGCAGAGTACTCTGAACTGCTGTTTGGTGCATACGCACAAACAGTCAGAGTTTTCCCCCCTACAACCCTTAGGCGCAGGGAGGCGACCCTCTCGTCTACCAGGGTAAACTCCAACACTGCGGCGCTCAGCCGGGGATTTATGAGTATCCCCACACCCGCCCGGCGCCTCACGCCCTCGGCAACTCCGGAGAAGAATAGAGTCCAAAACCTATCCAGGAGTACGGTACCAGAGCTGAGACTGTGCGTGGAGGTAAGCCCCACCAGATCTAACTGATAGCGCTCCACCTCCCTCACAAGCTCTGGTTCCTTTCCCCACAGCGAGGTGACGTTCCACGTCCCCAGAGCCAGCTTCTGCTGCCCGGGTCTGGTCCGTCGAGACCCCTGACCTTCGCTGCCACCCATGTGGCTGCGCACCCGACCCCAACGGGTTTTCCCACAGGTGGTGGGCCCATGGGATAAAGAGAGGGGGGGTGCCACGTAGTTTGTTCGGGCTGTGCCCGACCAGGCTCCGTGGCAAACCCAGCCACCAGGCGCTCGCCATGTGACCCGGCCCGGGCTTCCCCCGGGCCGGGTCACATCTCCACTTCTCCCATTATTCATTGGAGTTTTTGAACCATTCTTAGTCTGGCCCCTCACCTGAGACCACTCTGAGAAACCCTACCAGGAGCACAAGGCTCCAGACAACACAGCCCTCAGGTTCACAGGGACACGCAAACCTCTCCACCACGATTAGGTGACGGTTCCAGGAGAGGGAACCGTCATTTTAAATGCTCTTACACACTTGATTACATTGCTTCTTTATTCCGGTCACCAATTTATACATTGCAAGGTCTTGCGGTGCGTGCAATACAATGTAAAGTTGTTTTGTTTGTTTCCGGAATGGTTTGCTAAAGGGGCTAATGTAGCTAACAATAAACAACGACTAGCCAATTTCATGACACAATCACAAAGACGAACGGGAACGCTATGAATGCTCCTAGACCGGAAGTGACGTAAAACGTGCAACTCAGAAGGCTGGTGTCCGAGGATTCAGGAACACACCATCAGTGTCGACGTCATCAAGACCCAGAAGTCAATCTGGTGGACCCAGCCCAGGTTCAGAATGGGAAGAGAGTTGCACAGAACACATACATGTAGATCTCCCACAACACTGAACAAACCTGACCTGATATCAGGTCCCAGGTATCACAACAGGCAAGGCAGGTTGTCCTGGGGTTCTTGGTGCAGGGATGAAAAGATTACACAAATCTTGAATCTGCTCAGTGGGCTTGAGGTATATATGATGAATGAGATATTGACGCCATGAAAAACACATGGATTTGTAGTTGATATGCAGAGACACAAACATTTGAATTGACTTCTTGTGTTACAGAAATGTCGTGTCTTAGAAATGCTGTGTTGACGCATAATATTTGGACATGTCAACGCAAAAACAAAAATCATGTTTGCGTGCATTTTCCTTTTGTGGCTAATGAGGGACCTTGAATCAAGGCAGTCATACATATTCCTGAGGAGTATCTGTTAATGAAGTCAACAACAACTACGCAAGGGAGTATGTTGTGCATTAATGATGATGTGGGCGTCTACGTCTTAGTGTTATACACTTGTTTCAAGCACCTAGGTATACCGTAAAGGAAATTATGTATGTGAAACGTTAACCAGAGTTGAGTTTTAGAAGAAGACGATTGAAACCTTCAATTGGGAGCGGCAACCACACATTAAGGGAACATATTAGACTAGCAAAATATTAAACTAACCCTAACCCTAACCCTCACAGTAACCACACATTTAGGGAACAAGACTTTTGGCCTTCCATACAACCACAGTGCCGTCTTCAGCTGTGGTGGTTCATGTTCCACGGCCTAAAGGTATGATTTTGCGGTTGTCAGCAGCAAATCATCCAATTGCCGCCCTACTATCGCAGAAATGGGATTATCACAATGATATTTTCCCTTTTTGTGATGGAGATGGGATAGTATGAGCGCTCGCAAATCGTTAGACTTATGACACAATTTATATGTTACATGCTATCAATTGATTAAAGTAGTCATCAAATGATAAAGTACAGCGCATCATTACAGGCCACTTCATGAGAGAGGAGCTCTGGAGGCCATCAACCCGCCTAACCCTAACCCTAACCCCAACCCCAACGCTAACCCTAACCCCAACCCTAACCAATTCATGAGAGAGGTGCTCTGGAGGCCATCAACCCGCCTGCCACTGATATTAGAGGAGCGCTAACAAATACAACAACTTGACAACTGGAATTCGGCCATCCTATGCAATCAAAGGGGGTAAGTACGAAGGGCAATCAGCGTACTTGCAATTTTTTGTCACGCTTGTTATAATGAAATAGTCTATAATGCATCCAAACAACATTAAACCATGACAAAACAATGGTTATCTTAATTTCTGGTCTTTATTAATGAAGAAAATAAATTTACGGTTATTTTTTGTGGCTTGTGCAGCGTGTGCCACCAATCAGTCGGTGAAGCATTCCACCACAAAGGCATCCCATGAGGTCCCTTTAACCCTCGGTTAAAAGGACTTTAGTTTGGAGGGCCAGCCCTACCACTGGCCCTTCAAACTAAGGTCCCTTCAATCGGTTAAAGGGACCTTAGTTTGAAGGGCCAGTGGTAGGGCTGGCCCCTCCCTTCTATCCAAACAGGAAGTGGGACACCCTACCTCAAGGCCTATAAAACAGAAGGGTAGGGCTAATGGTAGGGCGAGGGGGGAATGTATAAAACAGAAGGGTAGGGCTAATGGTAGGGCGAGGGGTGAATGTATAAAGCAGAAGGGTACGGCTAATGGTAGGGCGAGGGGGGAATGTATAAAACAGAAGGGTAGGGGTAATGGTAGGGCGAGGGGGGAATGTATAAAGCAGAAGGGTAGGGCTAATGGTAGGGCGAGGGGGGAATGTATAAAACAGAAGGGTAGGGGTAATGGTAGGGCGAGGGGTGAATGTATAAAACAGAAGGGTAGGGCTAATGGTAGGGCGAGAGGGGAATGTATGAAGCAGAAGGGTAGGGCTAATGGTAGGGCGAGGGGGGAATTGGGATTGGGCCTAAGTATACCCAGTGGGGTGAACACACAGAACGTAACAAGTGGTTCCACTGTCACTGGCTCCGCAGAGAGCCGTTGAGGGCACCTTGAGGCATGTACCTGTTTTAACGTGTGACCTTCTACTGCAGGAACAGCTGTGTAATGAATAGTTATGCTTGAGGCGTTGGCACCAGTCCAAGTCCAGATGTGCACTTTTTAGGTCAGGATAGGAGGAATTTATGGAACATTGAATTGACTACACTGACTAAAGATAACATTCAAATTCAATGTAGGATTTATTGAGTAAAGAATGTCGCCATTCATGAATGATCCTGCCCCTCAGTCGAGTTTTTTTGCCTGAAGCAGGTATTCTATATTTATATAATTGAGTTTTCTAGGTTTTTAACATCAATTTGCATATATTTGTTTATTTACAGACCGAAATCTCCAAAAGCAGTAATAAAGAAAACTAAAACCCTTCAATAACCCTGGGCATGCTAAAAGATCAAACTACTGCAAACATTGATACATGTACACAAACACACACACACTTGCACACATACTTGAACACACACACACACACACACACACACACACACACACACACACACACACACACACACACACACACACACACACACACACACACACACACACAATGACAAGTCCTGCACCTCAATAGTGCTCCTCAAGTCTTGTTTCCAAGACAACAGCCTCACAGTTAGCCACTTATGGGAATGCTTTATTTTCTTTGTTGGTACATCAAGGACACTGACATGTTTGAGCTTGTGCTTTGACAGATTTTTGTTCTTTTTTATTTAAATATCCAAATGAATTACAATACAATATCCCCTTGGTATCAGCCAGACTTCCGCTAACTGATATATGGGAGGAAGTTTGTTGCCTAGAAGCTCTTCTCCAAAATGTAGCCCATTGTGTTTAAAACACAGTCCTACATGGGCTATTATTAAATGTGCTCAGCTGTTGTTCCCGACACTTGGATTGTGTTTCTATTTGTCTGTATCTCGTGCCCTCAGGGCATAGGTACAGAGTCCCTTGCGTAAAGAAAAGCATCTATAAAAAATGTTTTGTCCCCGTTGCCGTAATCTATATTAATCAGTAAGGACTAATTCATTCACTGCATGAAGCCAGCCTGCTACTCCAGCACACAGCCGTCTGCCTCTGTTTCTTTACCCCTGATCCAGTCCAGCTCTTGGGCCAACGGGGAGCCCTTGGACCAGGTTGGATTTAAGTGGTGCAAGAAAAGGGGAAAGGACAATGAGACAACTTGAAAGAAACTGGATAGTTTCTTTCAGTCTCAATCACTCACAATATTGTCCTCTATTGGAAAGAACACGTGGCAATAAATAAACTGAGTGTCTATTCGCGCCCCTGGTACTTTTAACCTTGGTCACACAGTTTGGCTAAAAACTAGAGCTGTCAAGCAATTAAAATATTTAATCGTGATTAATCGCATTAATGTCATAGTTAACTCACGATTAATCGCGATTAATCGCAAATTCTTTTTCTATGCTAAATATCCCTTGATTTTTTGTCCCATAATTCTTCTCATTTTATTTCTCTTATCAACATGGTGAAGTGCATCGGCTTGCCTTGTGCAAATGATTTTTTATCGATAACTGGCATATACTGATCAAAACAGGACGATACAAAAAAAGAGCCTATAGTGCAATTAAACGACTGCTTTGAACAAATGTCATTTGAACATAGCAGTCAGGCTACTGCTTCTTTGTTTTGAGGCAAAAAAAAAAAAAAAAGAATATATATATATATATATATATATATATTAGAGCTGTCAGTTAAACGCGTTATTAACGCCGTTAACGCAAACCAAATTTAACGGCGTTAAATTTTTTATCGCGCGATTAACGTAATTATTTTATAAAAAAAAGAAAAATTATTATTTATTTTTTTTTCTTCTTTGGCTCAAAACAAAGAAGCAGTAGCCTGACTGCTATGTTCAAATGACATTTGTTCAAAGCAGTCGTTTAATTGCACTATAGGCTCTTTTTTTGTATCGTCCTGTTTTGATCAGTGTATATGCCAATGTTTTTATCGATAAAAAATCATTTGCACAAGGCAAGCCGATGCACTTCACCATGTTGATAAGAGAATTAAAATGAGAAGAATTATGGGACAAAAAAATCAAGGGATTTTCTAGCATAGAAAAATAATTTGCGATTAATCGCGATTAATTAGTTAACTATGACATTAATGCGATTAATCATGATTAAATATTTTAATCGCTTGACAGCTCTAATATATATATATATATATATATATATTTTTCTTTTTTAAATAAAATGATTGCGTTAATCGCGCGATAATTTTTTTTAACGCCGTTAAAATTGGTTTGCGTTAACGCCGTTAATAACGCGTTTAACTGACTGCTCTACTAAAAACCCAACTGTGTGACCCAACTGTGTGACCCTTTGCGATGCGCATGCGTTCGCAAAGAAAATGTGTTTATTTATGTATTTTGGGCTTTATTACTGTATTGGTTAACACAATAAATTAATCTTTGTGTTGTAAGTACATTGACTTTGTCTTGCGCGTTCTATTGGGAAGGCTAACAATGCAAAATAGTATAGCTATTCCCTATGCTGTCCTAGGCAATCAGGGTTTTTAGAAATGCATTTGAGGAGTCTGATCGCCGCACTTAAAAATGTTCTGAGAAGATCTTGTCAGGGATACCTTGTCTGTTTTAATAGAACACATTTCTAGGCTATTTATAGAACGCATTTCTGTGTGCATATATTGATAATTGAACCCTACAAATAGAATTCATTTCTAATTGCAACAGGGTACAAATAGCATATACTGATAATTGGACCAGAGGTGCAAATAGCCTCGCCCATAGATAAAAAACATGTCGAGTAACATTTATGCATGTATCATCTATATATTATGCAGCATATTTCATATTAAAAATAACTTCACTGGCTGACTGGTTATTATTCATTAACCCAACAATTCCTTTAGATATTAATTATGAATATTTCAGGGAGTCGAAGAGTCGATTAAAAAATGAAAGAGTGTTGGACTACATTAACTTGAAATCGAATACAAATTTTCTTAAATATGTTTTGTTTTGTGCAGTATTTTTGAGAAAAACGCATTCAATTAAAGAGTCGACAAAATGTCTCAGAATGATTTTAATGGCATGCATATTCATCTCGAATATCTAGCGCCATGCTGTGGTTGGAAAAGGTGTTACAAATACATGAGCACTGCCTTCAATTAGTATTGTTTGGTCATAATATGTAATGAAATTGAGTCTCAGTTTAAATGCTAATTTACTGTAATAAAATACAATAAAACCCATGCCTCTTAATTTTAGCATATCCCTTTATGCATCAAAAGACACAGTTGTATTATTTTTCGTAGGCGATAATTCATTCAGAGTTTTTGTAAAATGCTTTATCCCTAGAGTAAGCTAAACACAAGACACAACCAAAACAATTTTTTGTATCTTTAAGGTCTCCTACAAAATAAAATTCCCCTCTTTTTAGAAAAAGAAACAAAATACAAATGCCACTCTTAAGAAAAAGAAGAAAAAACTGTGATTAAAGGGTTCAAATAGTATATTATTTTTGAACGTTACTCTCTGCTGTCTTTAATGACTTCTCGTTGAGTCGTCCCTCTGGCCTCGCGTCGGTGAAGAGAATAGACTCATTCCTGAGATACGAGGACCTTGGCTGTAGGTCCGTCTCTCTGTCTCTGGTCGGCCTTTGTTGTCTGCATGCGGTCCCTCCATATAAGTCAGCACATCAGTGGAGGGCACCGTTACCATGGCGACGGTAACTAGCCCATCAGTGGAGGGCACCGTTACCATGGCGACGGTAACTTCAACCCATGCAGCCGCTCTAATTCTTCTTCTTCTTCTTTGACTTCTTCATCTTCTTCTTCAAGAAGCTTTACAAGGAATACTCAGGCCCCGTTATAATTCCAATAGAACGTTGAGTCTCGCATTATTACAATGTTTTCATGTAGCCATGCTTAGGCAAAGCAAGTTTATCTGTATCGAAAGACTCCCCCATGAAGTATAAAACATTCAAAACACTTTAAAACAGACGTCTATTCTGTTATGAGACGTGTTCACCGGAACCGTTCAAAGTGTAGTCAGATAACGAATATAAACTGTTGTATATACATATTAATAAAAACATAGGGTAGGGGTTACTGTTGGCTGGTCTAACCCGGTCAAGGGAAGACCACACCCCCGGCATTAGGAGTCTGTTCAGTTATCTTCCACAGCTTGGGGACCGCCACTCGGAGCCATCAAGGCTAACAGATAAGAGCGAAGCAACATAGATAATGGAATGGAATGGAATGGACATTGATTTATATAGCACATTTCATACAGCAAGGCCACCCAATGTGCTTCACAAAAGACATACAAAGCAGCAGAAAAAATAAATAGGAGAATCACTAGTATGAAAATGGATCAATAAAATATTTCAACAAATTGAATAAATATATACAATTATTGCTACATCTATATTATTACATTATATTACATACATACATACATACATACATGCATACATGTATACATACATACGTACGTACGTACGTACATACATACATACATACATACATACATACATACATACATACATACATACATACATACATACATACATACATACATACATACGTACACAAAAGATACATGGACAGAAAATTTGAGCTTTACCAAAGGATAGGTTAACATTAGGATTTAATCAGTAAGGAAACGAAAATGAAAATAATGATGTCATGAATCCAAGGCCTTCCATGCTGACAGTAAGATCGCGTTGCACGAAAACAACCACCAGGTGGCAGTAATGATCTCCTCGGGTGGAAGGATTAGAAGTGGGCGGATAAGGAAGTAAAACATAACAAGAAGAACTTGGAGACCACCGCTCGGTGATAACAGCACCCCGAACAACCTGAAGATCATAACTAACAAGAAGAGCCACGGGCTGTAGACCACTGCTCGTTACTTTATATATATAGATATATAGATATAGATATATGGATATAGATATATAGATATGCCATAACGTTGTGAAAAATCCACTGACGTGAAATTGCAAGGATGTGACTTCCTTTCATTCTTCTAGTCTGGGTCTCTGCTGTTAGTGAGCCGTCAGCTTAGAGAGCAAAGCCACCAGGAGATGAGTCCTCACTAAGAGATGTGTCTAACTCTAACCCAACCAGGAGCCCTGACCCTGGGGGTAACCCCCGAACCCTAACCCAACCAGGAGCCCTGACCCTGGGGGTGACCCCCTAACCCAACCAGGAGCCCTGACCCTGGGGGTAACCCAGGGATCTGCAGAGCTGTGATGGAGAGAACCCTGTCAGGTCTCCGATCTCCATTGGAAGGTATGAGAACTATGTTACTTATAGAGAACTATGTACCTAATAGAGAACTATGTACCTTATAGAGAACTATGTACCTGATAGAGAACTATGTACCTAATGGAGAACTATGTACTTAATAGAGAACTATGTACCTAATAGCGAACTATGTACCTAATAGAGAACTATGTACCTAATAGAGAACTATGTACCTAATAGAGAACTATGTACCTAATAGAGAGCTATGTACCTGATAGAGAACTATGTACCTAATAAAGAACTACCTTATAGAGAACTATGTACCTAATAGAGAACTATGTACCTTTTAGAGAACTATGTACCTAGTAGATAACTATGTACCTAATAGAGAACTATGTACCTAATAGAGAACCATGTACCTGATAGAGAACCATGTACCTGATAGAGAACCATGTACCTGATAGAGAACCATGTACCTTATAGAGAACCATGTACCTAATAGAGAACTATGTACCTAATAGAGAACTATGTACCTAATAGAGAACTATGTACCTAATAGAGAACTATGTACCTAATAGAGAACTATGTACCTAGTCGAGAACTATGTACCTAGTAGAGAACTATGTACCTAGTTGAGAACTATGTACCTAGTAGAGAACTATGTACCTAATAGAGAACTATGTACCTAATAGAGAACTATGTACCTAATAGAGAACTATGTACCTAATAGAGAACTATGTACCTAATAGAGAACTATGTACCTAATAGAGAACTATGTACCTAATAGAGAACTATGTACCTAATAGAGGACTACCTAATAGAGGACTACCTAATAGAGAACTATGTACCTAATAGAGAACTATGTACCTAATAGAGAACTATATACCTAATAGAGGACTACCTAATAGAGAACTATGTACCTAATAGAGAACTATGTACCTAATAGAGGACTACCTAATAGAGAACTATGTACCTAATAGAGGACTATGTACCTAATAGAGAACTATGTAACTGTGGAGTGTGTGTTTGTGTCTGTCTTAACACTGTGGAGTGTGTGCGATGTGTCACACTTTAAGCTGTATTTAAGGCTTTCAGTTTAATTGATCATCGCGGTCTTTGATCAGATTTTGAATATCTAGGCTTGAAATGATCTTTCACTTTCACCGTAGTTTCCCCAGGCTTTCATAGGGAGGAGGTGTGTGTAAGTTGTGTGTAAGGTGTGTGTAGGTTACACGCGTTGGGTTGATCCTCAGGTAATCTGTGAACTAAGTACCTGTCAGGTGATCTGTGGACTAAATTCAAGTCAGGAGTCCATGAGCTCTAATTCTGACTGTTCGGTTGGCAGTCTAAAGCTGTGTCCTCCTTCCTTTCTCTCTGAGTCCGAAAGCTTTGATGAACCTGTCCCTGGGTAATTGTTTGGCGCTTTGTAGGGTAGCTTTATTGGTTGCGCTAACTGAGCTCATTTCAACATGGAGATAGAAGAGCAGATGGGCCCCGGCCTGAGACACAAACACTAATCCAGTGAAAGCCTACGAGTTAGTGTTCAGCAGGGGGTTCCTGGGAAGCCCCGATCGACTGAGGGAGCAGAGTGACGTGTGTCATCGAGGGGCAGAGTGTCACAGTCTGTGATCGTCCTCATGTTGCTCTAAGGGTTAGGGTCAGGACTAACTCTTTCTCCTGTGTCCTGATCAGGATACCGGCGCACCCGGGCGCCCATCACGTCGCCGGCCGAGCCGGAGGACGCGCGCCTCGTCCTCATCAACCGACCCCAACAGGGCCGCTTCTGCAACAACCTCATCTGGCAAGTGTTGGAGGGGTGTCCATGGAAGCAAAAGTGTTAGGGTTAAAGCATCAAACCGCATCACAGTTTGACACAAGGGTTAGGGTTAGGGTTAAAGCATCAAACCGCATCGCAGTTTGATGCTTTGAATTGAGATCCACTGGATTATTATGTGTAGTGTGTTGAGGCTCAGATATGATGCCCGTTTACATCCAGAGGAATGGTTCTGATTGTCCCCTCTCTGTGTCTCTCTCTCTACTCCGTTTACATCCAGATGAATGGTTCTGATGGACCCCTCTCTGTGTCTCTCTCTCTACTCCGTTTACATCCAGATGAATGGTTCTGATGGACCCCTCTCTGTGTCTCTCTCTCTACTCCGTTTACATCCAGATGAATGGTTCTGATGGACCCCTCTCTGTGTCTCTCTCTCTACTCCGTTTACATCCAGATGAATGGTTCTGATGGACCCCTCTCTGTGTCTCTCTCTCTACTCCGTTTACATCCAGATGAATGGTTCTGATGGACCCCTCTCTGTGTCTCTCTCTCTACTCCGTTTACATCCAGATGAATGGTTCTGATGGACCCCTCTCTGTGTCTCTCTCTCTACTCCGTTTACATCCAGATGAATGGTTCTGATGGACCCCTCTCTGTGTCTCTCTCTCTACTCCGTTTACATCCAGATGAATGGTTCTGATGGACCCCTCTCTGTGTCTCTCTCTCTACTCCGTTTACATCCAGATGAATGGTTCTGATGGACCCCTCTCTGTGTCTCTCTCTCTGCCCCGTTTGCAGCACTGCCAAGTATAATGCACTCACCTTCATGCCTCGGTTCCTCTTCGCTCAGTTCAGAAGGGCCGCCAACTCCTTCTTCCTGGTCATCGCCATGCTGCAGGTAGGCTCATGGTCCCGCTGCTGTCATGGCAACCCAGCCAGCTCTGTCACGCCCTGATACCTGATTTAAAACAGTACGTGGTCCATGACAGAATGGCACCTCTCCAGCAGCGTTCCCACACGGTCGCTGCTCCTCTGTTCGAACATGGGTTAGGGTGAGGGTGAGGGTGAGAGTTAGGGTAAGGGTAAGGGTTAGGGTAAGGGTGAGGGTGAGAGTTAGGGTAAGGGTAAGGGTGAGGGTGAGGGTGAGGGTGAGGGTGAGGGTGAGAGTTAGGGTAAGGGTAAGGGTAAGGGTGAGGGTGAGTGTGAGGATTAAGGTGAGGGTGAGGGTTAGGGTTAGGGTGAGGGTGAGGGTGAGGGTGAGGGTTAAGGTGAGGGTTAGGGTGAGGGTGAGGGTGAGGGTGAGAGTTAGGGTAAGGGTAAGGGTAAGGGTGAGGGTGAGGGTGAGTGTGAGGATTAAGGTGAGGGTGAGGGTTAAGGTTAGGGTGAGGGTGAGGGTTAAGGTTAGGGTGAGGGTGAGGGTTAAGGTTAGGGTTAGGGTGAGGGTCAGGGTGAGGGTTAAGGTTAGGGTTAGGGTGACGGTCAGGGTGAGGGTGAGGGTTAAGGTTAGGGTGAGGGTGAGGGTTAAGGTTAGGGTGAGGGTGAGGGTTAAGGTTAGGGTGAGGGTGAGGGTTAAGGTGAGGGTTAGGGTTAAGGTTAGGGTGAGGGTCAGGGTGAGGGTGAGGGTTAAGGTTAGGGTGAGGGTGAGGGTGAGGGTTAAGGTTAGGGTGAGGGTGAGGGTTAAGGTTAGGGTGAGGGTGAGGGTTATGGGTTCTCTGCCTGTGCGTCTCAACATCTCTCGTCGATCTTTCCTCACAGCAAATCCCAGATGTGTCCCCGACGGGGCGCTGGACCACACTGGTGCCCCTGGTGGCCATCCTGTTGGTGGCGGCTGTGAAGGAGATCATCGAGGATACGGTACGGCCCTAACCCTACTAACCCTAACCCTACTAACCCTACTAACCCTAACCCTCACCCTCAAAGCCCCCTGGGGGAGCCTCCATGAGGGGTCCTTCTAACAGTGTAACACAAATGTACTCAGCAATGCAACAAACTGTTAGTGTGTACTTAATATGTAACAAAGTTAAACCCTGACCACGTGCTATTCTATTACTCAGCATGTTGGGACATGTGGTTACATTTGGTTACGTTGTTTATGACATGGTCCTTTTTGTGTAACTGCACTGTTAAAGTAATTAAATCCCAAATAGTTGTTGTTACAAATAACAGACTTAGTGAGGGGTAAGATACAACAAAAAAAAGCTTGTTGATAGATGGCATTCAAATGAAATGACTCAATGTAACTGTGCCTTACAGAAACGCCACAAAGCCGACAACGTGGTCAACAGGAAGGAGACCAGGAGTAAGATCCTAACCCTAAGATACCTAACCCTAAGATACCTAACCCCTACCCTAAGCTACCTATCCCAACCCTAGCCCAATCAACACCTAAAACATGACAATCCAGGGATAAGATCCACAGTCCTTTGTTTTTCTCTTTATGGTCACAGCGACCTGCTCCTACCAATCCATTAACACCTAAAACATGACAAACCCCAGCAATTATTGCATTTACTATGTAATGAGCATCCACTCATTTATTAATGTCACCATGAAATAAAATGAAGGCGTAACCAAACACACAGGGGCCAAAGAGGGAATCGTAGAAACCCTTTTGAGGACCATGTTTCTGTCCTTCATGTTGAGATCAGCACCCTGTTTATGTGTTCACCTTTTGTCTTGCTATTCTTCTGATGACCATTCACCTTCCAGTCCTCCGGAACGGGGTGTGGGAGACCGTGGAGTGGGCCAAGGTACGTTACCCAGCAGCGGTGTTAGCGTTCTGAGGAAATGATACCGCACGTACACTATCTGAGTTATTTCCTTTTTGAAATTGTGTTTCTGCTGGTGTCATATAACCCTTAGGAATGTTCTTTCACTAGCTTTAGATGGACTCTTTTCCTCTCATGCTAGTTCAGAGCACCATTCACCATAGACCAAGCATCTTCACCGATCCTTCTACGAGTGTTTCAGAGAGCTGCACTATTGGGACTTGTAGGCCACGGGTCGACTATCTGTTCACCTTTCATTTGAATGTTAGCCAGTTGTGAGGTAAAGAACCTTGAACTACCCGCTGAATGTGTGAGCCAGTTCGATTTCACTGTGTGGATGAAGGCTGTACCTCTTGTATTTGATCTTTATCTTTCCAGGTCGATAACACATTGAGATTAAAAGGCCAAGCTTGTATTAGTGTTACAAGTGTTGCAAATGCAAACACTCCTTATCCCCAACCTGGTTCAGATGAACCTGACCGGGCTGTGGACACACCAAGCAACGACCGCTGATCCACTTCTCAAGTCCTTATTTCCACCAGTTGTGCGTCCCCCTCTCTGCCTTCCTGTTGTCTCTGGATCTGTCTGACCCCCCCCCCCCCCCCCCCATGCTGTGGCCGTAACCGTAGGTAACGGTGGGGGACATCATCAGAGCTGCAGACGGCGACCCCCTCCCTGCTGACCTCGTCCTGCTTTCATCCAGGTCAGGGCTGTGTGTGCGTGCGCGTGCGTGTGTGCGTGCGTGTGCGTGTGTGCAGACGGAGCTAATGATTCACTTCCGTTTCACTTTCTTGTACTCATTCAAGTACTCATTGTCGCTTTGGATAAAAGCGTCTGCTGAATGCCCTAAATGTAAATGTAATGAGTTGTCAATCAGTTTCTACATTTAAATTAGCTATTTTCTCTTAAATTAAGTCCTAATGTATTTAAGGAGTTTCCACCACAACCAATTCATTTTTCAAATGCTTCCTCGTTTATTGAGCCAATGTTATCCCAGTGGTGAATGGTGAACTGTCTGTGGCCCCACCAAACCCCATGCATAACGTACCTACCACGCTTCATGGTGCAGTCGCACCCCTAGCCCTCTTCCTGCTCTACTAACTCCAGAGGCTGATGGTTAGGGGGTCGCACCCCTAGCCCTCCTCCTGCTCTACTAACTCCAGGCTGATGGTTAGGGGGTCGCACCCCTAGCCCTCTTCCTGCTCTACTAACACCAGGCTGATGGTTAGGGGGTCGCACCCCTAGCCCTCTTCCTGCTCTACTAACACCAGGCTGATGGTTAGGGGGTCGCACCCCTAGCCCTCTTCCTGCTCTACTAACACCAGGCTGATGGTTAGGGGGTCGCACCCCTAGCCCTCTTCCTGCTCTACTAACTCCAGAGGCTGATGGTTAGGGGGTCGCACCCCTAGCCCTCTTCCTGCTCTACTAACACCAGGCTGATGGTTAGGGGGTCGCACCCCTAGCCCTCTTCCTGCTCTACTAACTCCAGAGGCTGATGGTTAGGGGGTCGCACCCCTAGCCCTCTTCCTGCTCTACTAACACCAGGCTGATGGTTAGGGGGTCGCACCCCTAGCCCTCTTCCTGCTCTACTAACTCCAGGCTGATGGTTAGGGGGTCGCACCCCTAGCCGTCTTCCTGCTCTACTAACACCAGAGGCTGATGGTTAGTGGGTCGCACCCCTAGCCCTCTTCCTGCTCTACTAACTCCAGAGGCTGATGGTTAGGGGGTCGCACCCCTAGCCCTCTTCCTGCTCTACTAACTCCAGGCTGATGGTTAGGGGGTCGCACCCCTAGCCCTCTCCCTGCTCTACTAACTCCAGGCTGATGGTTAGGGGGTCGCACCCCTAGCCCTCTTCCTGCTCTACTAACTCCAGAGGCTGATGGTTAGGGGGTCGCACCCCTAGCCCTCTTCCTGCTCTACTAACTCCAGGCTGATGGTTAGGGGGTCGCACCCCTAGCCCTCTTCCTGCTCTACTAACTCCAGAGGCTGATGGTTAGGGGGTCGCACCCCTAGCCCTCTTCCTGCTCTACTAACTCCAGAGGCTGATGGTTAGGGGATCGCTGCACGGTTCCCTCTGACGCTAACCGCCTGAGCTCTTGTGTCCCCAGTGAGCCCCACGCTATGTGCTACATCGAGACGTCAAACTTGGACGGAGAGACCAACCTCAAGATCAGACAGGCAAGGCAGCGCTCAGTCCCTCTCTGGGTTTCTTTCTTCTTCCTTTTCTCTCGTTTTCTGTCATTTGCGAACAGAATTAGCCTCAAGCGGCCAGATGTGCCCCACTCATGAGCTGTGCACCGTGGCGGTGTTCGTTGTCCGGCGTGCCCGGTGTTGTCATCACCCCAATCCCTTTTTGGGGTTCACTGATTGGCTGACTGTCGCTAAATTTGTTAGGCCGGTTCCAGATTAATATCTGCATACAAAACCGGAGGTCAGCTTGTGAGATTCTAGAAAAGCAAAAAAATTAACTGAATCTCGTATTCCATAGTCCTTTAGTGTCCCTCCTTTTCCCCTGGGATGAAGATGCAGAATTAGTTTAAACCTTTCTTTTTACCTTTCTTTACTTAAGCTAATCGGCGGAATGATTGCATCATGATGTCCACAACGACATTCATTGCGATGAAATTCCACCATACAGAATTGGTTCTGAAAATAACATCCCATGACCAGTCGTAGTAATTGAATGTGTGGAATTTAGATAATGTTACAAGCACAACCCAAAGTCCCATTCTCTACTCATCAATTGTGGTGCCCTGTTTAAATGTTCATTCCAAAATGATCAAATTGGATTAGAACCCAAGATCCATTCATCCCAATGAATCAGTCATTGTTACCATGCGGGGCTATGTCGATTTGGCCTTGCCAGGAGCTTAGCTCGAATGAATTGGTGTCCCTCAGCCTGCCCACCAAGCACCTCTCACGTGCTCTACCAACGTGAACAAACGTTAACACTACAGATTAAAAGATATTTTAAATATATTCCACTTCTTCCCTCCCTCAAATGTCACGTGAGGGCAACCACCTATTGTCATCCAGGCCATCGCAGTATAAAGAGCCTTTTGATGGTTATCTTCGTGGACAGGTCATTCGGTAACCCTAGTGCATGAGTCAACTTTTAATATACTGTTTGAGTCATGGTATTACTGCGTACAGTAAATCAACATGGCAGAAGTAACGTTCCTGCAGCACTTCTATATGCAGCTGTACTTCATTCCTTGAATTAGATGCATGTGCTGCACGAGTCTACATGAACACAGTGGTCTTATGTATGATCACACCATGTGTAATGAGACTGTTGCGTTGACAGGGCCTGCAGGCGACAGGCCGGCTGAAGGACCCAGAGAGTATGTCGGAGCTCTCTGGCCAGCTGGAGTGTGAGGGCCCCAACCGACATCTCTACGACTTTGTGGGTCGGATCCAGTTGGAGGGACGCTGGTGAGACCCTGTACATTTACACTTTTATCCAAAGCCACTTACAATTTGCCTGGCTATTGCCAGACCAAGCTCAATCGTAGATTGCATGTTGGTCTGGGGAAGCTGCTGTCATTTTCTTCAGCACAAGAGGCGTGATCAACGGGCCTAGTTCAACTGACTCTGTACGCAATTGGCTGCTCGCTGTCGCTTCCCTGTCGTCATTGTGTTAAACCAGCCAATAGCGCGCCAGGGGGATAAGCCAGCTTGGTGATTGGCTCCCACAAAAACGTATCAGAAGCAGAAAGAAATGCATTGCTCTTCTCCAGACCCTTGTGCAGAGCGAACTCAAATCGCCGGCAGAATGGGCGGGGCTACCCGGTCTAACTTACAATAAGTACGTTTGTCAGAAGAAAGAGAAACAACAATATATCGCAGTCGGTACAATAAAGATGTTCATTGAAACAAGTGGCAAGCACTTACAGTTGCTAGGTTAAGACCTTTGAAGAACCTTCTGTCTAGATGTTGGGAAATGGACGGAGAACCCCCCCACCGACTAAGAGAAACCTCACATTAACAATCCAACTAAGTTAAAGTCTTATGTTGGACGGCACTATCGCTTTTGGTCATCAGACACTTCCTGAAGGGGACATGTTGTTGCCCGTTATTTTCTTACAAAAATCCTCTATTAAAACTTTGCATATTGAAATGCCATATACTATATAAAGGCTGCTATATTCATTATTCATTATATTTCACTGACCATACTACACATTTGCCATACCAAATGCTCAATACTATAGGGTACGTCTTAAAATTAAACACAACTAGTTGCCAAGGCATTTGGCAACAACAGTATACTTTGTTTGACAGCAGCGTCCAAACGAAAGAGGCTGAAAGTGGAACCAATAAGGCGAGACTGGTCTGACCTAAACAACTCGTCTGAGTTTAAAGTTCACTGCTCACAGAACTGCTTTTGCACCTAAGACATTTTAGAACTGAGCCTTGAATTGAGTCCCAACCCCCCCCAGCCAGGTGCCGGTGGGCTCGGACCAGCTGGTGCTGCGAGGGGCCACTCTGAGGAACACCCAGTGGGTGCACGGCCTGGTGATCTACACGGGCCACGACACCAAGCTCATGCAGAACTCCACGCGGCCGCCGCTTAAGCTGTCCAGCGTGGAGCGCCTCACCAACCGCCTCATCCTGTTCCTGGTGGGCTGCCTGCTGCTCATCTCGCTGGGCTGTGCCGCCGGCCAGTCGCTGTGGAAGAGGCTCCACGGAGACCACGCCTGGTACATGGACCTCAACTGTGAGTCCTTAGGGCCACTAAGGCTTGCATGGGGATACATACCAGTATCTAAGGGACTGGACACTTTATATACTGGGATACCGACGGACCACCCCATGAATGGTAGTTGCAATGCCTTAGTTCGGCCACAGGGGTCGCTGTGGCTGAGGTTTGACTGGGGTTTGGTGACTAATGGCGCATTTCCACTGCAGGATGCGGAACGGATCGGATCGCAAAGGTGCGGGTCGGATCGCGTTTCCACCGCCAAAAGTGGGCGTGACCCGGACTTTGCCGTACCCGTTCCGACCCCATTTTAGGGACTCCTCCGTTGCGGTACCCAAAACGAGATCAGACGCCTGAAAGGGTACCCTGGAATTCTAGCTACACCCCCCCTCCGTTGATTGGTCGACAGAATCGTCACTTCCGGGTGACGCGGGGATAAAAACAAACAAACAGTAGCCTCGATGTATTATTCTTTACAATTTCAACACAATTTTCAACAAAAAGCTTGCTTGGGCGAACAAGGAGGTGGAGACGTTCGTCTGCATTCTTGCGGAGGAAGACGTTGTTTACGATGTTTACGTAGCTGCCGCGGCGATCGACATCCGGCCTACCACAAAGGGTACTGTCGGCGGTGGAAACGCGACCTCGGAACTGAGCTGGGCTATACCGCCCCCTCCCTACCGCCCCTTTGCGATCCGATCCGTTCCGCACCCTGCAGTGGAAACGCGGCATAATAACAGCAGGCCTGCAGACCCGGGTTTAGCCGCTCTAAACAAGCAGCACAAGGAAACTTGACTGCTGGTCAATAAAGTTGGCTCAGAAATAGAAAAAGGCCTCAGGGTCTTCCATTTGAAATGCCTAGGCTATTCAAATACTAATAATGATGCTAAATGATAATAGTATAATGGAAAATATCTGTTTGGGGAAGTATTCTTAAGAGACTATCCTGATTTCACATTTATGTTTCGCAATGAATATCAGATTGGCTTTGGCTGGGCAGCGGTTGATTTCCAAATATGGTCACGGCCCTGCGTGGTTCAAACCAATCAGATGGACCCTTGGGCTCTCTTGGCTCTTGCCAGATCGAGTCTGAAGTTATAAACAAAGATTAATCAGAGGCATATTTTAAAAACAGAAAACAGAAACATATATAGGAGCACATATTTAGAGGAGCACATATTGTGGACGTCATAAAACTCAAAAGGATCGATGTAAATATTTCTGGTTTGGAGTGTATGTTTAGAATTATACTTGAAACGACATTAACGTTTAAAGTCACGTTCAATCTGAATGCCATTTTCCTAGTGATGTGACTATTTGTTTTGCATTTCTGGGCCCTGGTATGTTAACAGCTCCAGGTACAGTACACAACAGTACAGTACTCCCCAGGTCCTTACAGTACAGTACTCCCCAGGTCCTTACAGTACAGTACTCCCCAGGTCCTTACAGTACAGTACAGTACTCCCCAGGTCCTTACAGTACAGTACTCCCCAGGTCCTTACAGTACAGTACTCCCCAGGTCCTTATAGTACAGTGCTCCCCAGGTCCTTACAGTACAGTACTCCCCAGGTCCTCACAGTACAGTACAGTACTCCCCAGGTCCTTACAGTACAGTACAGTGCTCCCCAGGTCCTTACAGTACAGTACTCCCCAGGTCCTTACAGTACAGTACTCCCCAGGTCCTTACAGTACAGTACAGTACTCCCCAGGTCCTTACAGTACAGTACTCCCCAGGTCCTTACAGTACAGTACTCCCCAGGTCCTTATAGTACAGTGCTCCCCAGGTCCTTACAGTACAGTACTCCCCAGGTCCTCACAGTACAGTACAGTACTCCCCAGGTCCTCACAGTACAGTACAGTGCTCCCCAGGTCCTTACAGTACAGTACTCCCCAGGTCCTTACAGTACAGTACAGTACTCCCCAGGTCCTTACAGTACAGTATTCCCCAGGTCCTTACAGTACAGTACTCCCCAGGTCCTTACAGTACAGTACAGTACTCCCCAGGTCCTTACAGTACAGCACTCCCCAGGTCCTTACAGTACAGTACTCCCCAGGTCCTTACAGTACAGTACAGTACTCCCCAGGTCCTTACAGTACAGTGCTCCCCAGGTCCTTACAGTACAGTACTCCCCAGGTCCTAACAGTACAGTACAGTACTCCCCAGGTCCTCACAGTACAGTACAGTACTCCCCAGGTCCTCACAGTACAGTACAGTACTCCCCAGGTCCTTACAGTACAGTACTCCCCAGGTCCTAACAGTACAGTACTCCCCAGGTCCTTACAGTACAGTACTCCCCAGGTCCTAACAGTACAGTACTCCCCAGGTCCTTACAGTACAGTACTCCCCAGTTCCTAACAGTACAGTACAGTACTCCCCAGGTCCTAACAGTACAGTACAGTACTCCCCAGGTCCTTACAGTACAGTACTCCCCACTTCCTAACAGTGCAGTACAGTACTCCCCACTTCCTAACAGTACAGTACAGTACTCCCCAGGTCCTAACAGTACAGTACAGTACTCCCCAGGTCCTAACAGTACAGTACAGTGCTCCCCAGTTCCTAACAGTACAGTACAGTACTCCCCAGGTCCTAACAGTACAGTACAGTACCCCCCAGGTCCTAACAGTACAGTACAGTGCTCCCCAGGTCCTAACAGTACAGTGCTCCCCAGGTCCTAATAGTACAGTACAGTGCTCCCCTGTTCCTAACAGTACAGTACAGTACTCCCCAGGTCCTAACAGTACAGTACAGTGCTCCCCAGGTCCTTACAGTACAATACTCCCCAGGTCCTTACAGTACAGTACAGTACAGTTCTTCCCAAGTCCTCACAGTAGCCGTAGACCCTCTGTCTCCCGTGTTGGTCATACCTTGCATTAGTATTCCTAGTAGTGAGCAAGTAATCATGTGATCCTGTGTTTGTAGAAACACCTTACTTCGGCCCAAAAGGACATTTGTTTTGTAAATTAAATATGTAAAGATACTAATCTTTCTGTCTGGGCGCAGATGGCAGCGCGGCCAACTTTGGGCTGAACTTCTTAACCTTCATCATCCTCTTCAACAACCTGATCCCCATCAGCCTCCTGGTCACCCTGGAGGTCATCAAGTTCACCCAGGCCTACTTCATCAACTGGGTGAGGCGGACGCGCACGCACTCTCACGCACGCACTCACACACATGCACCACGCACACGCACTCACACACATGCACCACACACACGCACTCACACACATGCACCACGCACACGCACTCTCACACACGCACTCACACACGTGCACCACGCACACACACTCACACACATGCACTCACACACAGCAGTGATATGAAGTACCCTAACAGGCCTTCTCTGGCTCCAGGACATGGACATGCATCATGAGGCCACTGATACGTGGGCTGTGGCCCGGACATCCAACCTCAATGAGGAGCTCGGCCAGGTACTCCGATTCAATCCCTTCCATGGTCGTTTATATGATATGAATTTATATATTATATATATTGAAGACCAAAGATCTGTTCCATGTTCATGTCCTTCCGCTCTGTTGAACCTGACGGAGGACCCTTTTAAATACGACGGCCGTGTTTTGCAGGTTAAATACATCTTCTCTGATAAGACGGGTACACTGACCTGCAACGTGATGCAGTTCAAGAAGTGCACCATAGCCGGGGTCCCATATGGGTAGGTCGGGGGCCACCGGCGGCCTTTCAAACCCTTCCTTCGTCTGACTGAAGGTTATGTGCATCGTTGTATTGTATCCCAGATGTACCCTTTGGTTTTGGGACTGTTTGATGTGAAGTGTCCCTCAAACATCTCTTGTTGAAGACACAACATGGCGGCTAGGGAGCAGGAGGAAGAGGAAGGCTTTGACGACCCCACGCTGATCTCAAACCTCCAATCCGGCCACGTGAGTAGAGGCCGTCTAACCCTACCCCTACCCCTAACCCTCCCTCTACCCCTACCCCTAATCCTAACCCTAATCCTACCCTACCCCTACTGCTACCCCTAACCCCCCCTCTACCCCTACCTCTAACCCTAATCCTACCCTACCCCTATCCCTACTCCTAACCCTAATCCTACCCCTACCCCTAACCCTCCCTCTACCCCTACTCCTACCCCTAACCCTCCCTCTATCCCTACCCCTACTCCTACCCCTAACCCTCCCTCTACCCCTACCCCTACTCCTACCCCTAACCCTCCCTGTACCCCTACCCCTAACCCTCCCTCTACCCCTACCCCTACCCCAGCCCCATGTGAGCTTGTGCCCCCTGTTTCCCCCAGGCCTCGGCCCCTGTCATACAGGAGTTCCTCACCATGATGGCTGTGTGCCACACGGCCGTGCCAGAGAAGGTGGACGGTGTCATCGTGTATCAAGCCTCCTCCCCAGGTCTGACTCCCAGCTTCAGGAAGATGTTGAGCTGCTACAGCAGTCATTGTTGCATGGGCCCTGCCTGGAAGAGGATGCAAACGGTGCCAAGTTACAGTTCTTACAATGTCGGCCTTTGCCTGACTGTTTAATACCTCTCTCTTCCCTAGATGAGTCAGCCCTGGTGGAGGCAGCCAGAGACCTGGGCTTCGTGTTGGCTGGTCGGACACCAGATTCTGTCATTATTCAGGCTGTAAGTTTGCTCTCGTGAATGTTGTTGTGACAGGTTGTTAAATAAGCCACGTTAAGAGTTTCCCACTGCTGCTATCTACGGGTCTTAAAGGTACATTTATTTTCTTTTGTTGTTACAGGTGAATCAGTACGTTTATTAGGTTTTTATTTATTTTAATATTTAAAGACGATCCATTGTATTCTTCTAGTGTTTACGCTGATCCTGATGATATGGAACAGGATTAGGGCCACGTTTAAAGTCAGAATCCTGTCTTTTATCTCCTTTATCTCTGTACAATGTAGTCAAACCTTCCATGAAAATACAGACCAAATACTCTGGGCCTTTGTTACCAATTATTATATACATTAAATATAATATATTTAAATAGATTAAACTCAAGTATGTCCGACTGAATTTTCTCTTTAGAAAAAACCTTATATTATTCTACTGTATCTGTATGACATTGCTGCGACATCATGGTCCACTCGGTTAATACATTAATTCCTGTGTTCTATTTCACAGTTTGGGGCAGAGCAGAGTTTTGAATTACTGAATGTCCTGGAGTTCTCAAGGTAGGCACAAGGCATGGAGCTGTAAAACTAACGGATCACTTTGATGACAAACTAGCCATCTGCTAGCAAAATGCATCCTACTTGCACAACTCTGATCCAACAGCCTCTTTGTTTTTTGTACTATTTATTTATCTACTTATTGTTCAATATCATAACTCTTTGCAAGCTAAGTAGCTCATGTTCTTTCCATACCGTCGAAGCTGAATCCAAACTGGTCTTTAGGGTTAGTAATCCTAGGCCGTAGGCCCGTAGTTAAGGAAGAAGACTTCAGGAAGAGAACATCTACAGCTCTGTTTTCAAATACAATTGGATGCATCATTCACATTCCATCGTATGCCCATGCCAAATTTCCAGCCTATATCTGCAATTAAAATTGGATGCATTTGTTTGAAGCAGTCTTTCTGAACGGCGGGCTCTCTCTGACGCAGGCTGGGCCTTACAGCGGTACACACGGTAGTTGGGCTTTGACACAGTATGCTTTAGAAACATGGTTGGTGATTGTTTCGATATGTAAACTTCCAGTAAACCAGTGTTTAAGGCATACCAATGCCATATTACCATACCAACCAAGCTCACCATACCTCCACGTATGGAAGACTTCTAGTTCTCAATATATAGGCACGGCAAGGCAATTTATTTATATAGCGCATTTCATACTCCAGGTAGACACAATGTGCTTTACACAGCTAGGCATTACCTCAAATAGAAGTACACAAGTAAGAAACATATCACACGTATAAAACATATCACCGTAATAGTACAAGTAGAAAACATATCGCAATAGTAGTGATAAAAAGAGAAAAAGTAGAGATTAAAACAATGAATAAAATAAATAAAAAACAGGAAAATGCAATGGAGAAGAGGGTGGTCTTCAATTGGGTTTTAAAATTGGCAATGGTTGGAGCATTCTTAACGTGATCAGGGAGTTTGTTCCAAATCTGGACTGCATGGTAGCTGAAAGCAGCTTCACCCTGTTTGGTACAAGTATATGGTAAGCATAATACCTGGCTTTTCTGTGGCCTGAGAGGCCTGAGGGGGATGTAAAATGTAAACATGTCAGATATATATGTTGGCCGCATCCCATGTAATGCTTTAAAAACCAGTAGCAGTACTTTAAAATGTATTCTAAAATAAACTGGCAGCCAATGCAAGGACTTCAGTATAGGGGTGATATGCTCTCTTTTGCTGGTCTTTGTTAGCACTCGTGCTGCAGCATTTTGAACTAATTGAAGTTGTTTAATGGTCTTTTTTGGGAGTCCTGTGAAGAGACGGTTGCAGTAGTCTAGCCGGCTTGAAATAAAAGCATGGACAAGCTTTATATAGTCTAACCCTAACCCTATACAGTCTAGTAAATCCATGTAGCTTAGTGGTAATGCCCCCACTCATGACCATGGGGTTGGGGGTTAGGGGTTAGGTTAGGGTTAGGGTTACCTAACCCTAGGGTTAGGGTTACCTAACCCTAAATCCATGTAGCGTAGTGGTAATGCCCCCACTCATGACCATGGGGTTGGGGGTTAGGGTTAGGGTTACCTCACCCTAACCCTAACCCCATGTAGCGTAGTGGTAATGCCCCCACTCATGACCATGGGGTCGCTGGTTCAAGTCGAACCTTGAACAACCATTCTCTGGGACATGGCAAGACATCAAATAATGTTGACTATCATGTAACCTGATGCCACCATACCCGCAGTGGCGTAAATGTCCTGTCGAGGGGCACAAAATAAACATATCACCATGATGTTACGCTACTGCATACTCGTCATACTGTACGACCCCTTCATGGTTGCATGGAACTATATTTGTTATAATGCTTTTCCAGTTTGTTTACATAATTAGCCTGGGGCTAGCTTGTATGATTTGTGCCCCTCTTTTTTGCAGTGCAAGAAAGAGAATGTCAGTGATAGTGCGCACGCCCTCGGGCCAGATCAGGCTGTACTGCAAAGGCGCCGTGAGTACAAACAATCAAAGCCTTTTCCCCCTTCAGGTAGCATTTCACTGTTCTTATTTGTATCTTGTAGGTCTGTGCAATATGCACAAAGTCTTCTATCACAACGTGGAACATCTCATATCTCGATAACGGTTTATATCACGAAAGGGCATGTTTTACATAAATTCTATGGAGAACATTTCTATCCAAAATAATCACATAACTCAAGACTACTATTTTATAATCCTATTAATAATATAAAATGAAAGTCACAAAAGTAAAAGTAAAGTAAAATTGCGATAGATATACTGTATACATATCACATCGAACAGCCCTACAGTCTTGAGAATCAGATGTGATTTCTGAAGATATGAATATGCATATGTCTGGTTGTTCTTCTAGGATTCTGTGATCTACGAGAGGCTGTCACATACCTCCAAGTACAGAGAGGTCACCCTGGAGCACCTCCAACTCTTTGCCACAGAGGGTAGGCTGTTAACCCTGACCCTGACCCTAAACCTGACCCTAACCCTAAACCTGACCCTAGCCCTAATAAGCTTTATCCATCTACACATTATTTTTTAAATCCCCCCTCTTCTATAGTTTCCCAATCTTACATATTTTCACACCTAATAATATAGATGTTCTTATTTTTGTTGAACCTTCATTTGATGTCATTGTGATCACAGTTTGGTCTGCCCCCCCCCCCCCCCCAGGGCTGAGGACCCTGTGTTACGCCGTCGTTGACATCTCGGACGCCGCCTATGGGGCGTGGAGCGAGGGCCATCGGCGAGCTGCCAGCGCCCTCACAGACCGCCCCCTGAGGCTGGAGGAGAGCTACCAGCTCATCGAGAGGGTCAGTGACCCCCCCACCCCAACACTAACCCTAACACTAACCCCAACCCCAACACTAACACTAACCCCAAACCCAACCCCAACACTAACACTAACCCCAACCCCACTGAGGCTGGAAGAGAGCTACCAGCTCATCGAGAGGGTCAGTGACCCCCCCACCCCAACACTAACCCTAACACTAACCCCAACCCCAACACTAACACTAACCCCAACCCCACTGAGGCTGGAAGAGAGCTACCAGCTCATCGAGAGGGTCAGTGACCCCCCCACCCCAACACTAACCCTAACACTAACCCCAACAACACTAACACTAACCCCAACACTAACCCCAACACTAACACTAACCCCAACCCCACTGAGGCTGGAAGAGAGCTACCAGCTCATCGAGAGGGTCAGTGACCCCCCCACCCCAACACTAACCCTAACACTAACCCCAACACTAACCCCAACAACACTAACCCCAACACTAACACTAACCCCAACAACACTAACCCCAACCCCAACACTAACCCCAACACTAACCCCAACACTAACACTAACCCCAACAACACTAACCCCAACAACACTAACCCCAACCCCAACACTAACCCCAACACTAACCCCAACACTAACACTAACCCCAACCCCACTGAGGCTGGAAGAGAGCTACCAGCTCATCGAGAGCCCCCCATCCCAACACTAACCCTAACCCTAACCCTCACTTCACCCTCACCATAACCCTCACCCTCACCTCACCCTCACCCTCACCTCACCATAACCCTCACCCCCCCTCACCTCCCCCTCCCCCCCACCCTCACCCTCACCCTACCTCTCAAACCTCCTGACAATTCTTCTGACTTCACGGCCGACATGTTTGTCGTATTCTTACAAATCCCAATCTGATGGTGATGGTGGGTTATGTGTGTGTGAGTCTATGTGTGTGTATGTGTGTGTGTGTGTGTGTGTGTGTGTGTATGTGTGTTTGATGGTGGGTTATGTGTGTGTGAGTCTATGTGTGTGTGATGGTGGGTTATGTGTGTGTGAGTCTATGTGTGTGTATTTGTGTGTGAGTGTATGTGTCTGTGTAATGGTGGGTTATGTGTGTGTGAGTCTATGTGTGTGTGAGTGTATGTGTGTGTGAGTGTATGTGTGTGTGATGGTGGGATGTGCGTGTGTGAGTGCATGTGTGTGTGATGGTGGGTTATGTGTGTGTGTGTGTGTGTGTGATTGCATGTGTGTGTGATGGTGGGTTATGTGTGTGTGTGTGTGTGAGTACATGCGTGTGTGATGGTGGGATGTGTGTGTGTGAGTGCATGTGTGTATGATGGTGGGTTAGGTGTGTGTGTGTGTGTGCATGTGTGTATAATGGTGGGTTAGGTGTGTGTGTGCGTGTGTGTGTGTGTGTGGACGTGTGTGTGTGTGTGCGTGTGTGTGTGTGTGTGTGGACGTGTGTGTGTGTGTGATGGTGGGGTGTGCGTGCGTGCGTGCGTGCGTGCGTGCGTGCGTCCGTCCGTCCGTCCGTCCGTCCGTCCGTCCGTCCGTCCCGGCAGCCCTCGGTTGTATCCCCAGTGGAGATCTGTTTGGCTCCTCAGAGAGATCAGCGCTGTGCTGTGGTTCTGTCTCAACAGGACCTCCAGCTGCTGGGGGCCACGGCCATCGAGGATCGGCTGCAGGACGGGGTGGTGGAGACCATCGAGACGCTGCTCAAGGCCCACATCAACATCTGGATCCTGACCGGAGACAAGCAGGAGACGGCCGTCAATATAGGTCCACACAGGTCCATTACTAACCTAACCCTAGCCTAACCCTAGCCTAACCCTAACCCTACAGGCCCAGCCTGTTGCGTGTACAGGTCCACTCAGGTCATTGCTCTACACGCCACCCTGTTGAGAACAAGCCTCTCTCGTTTGTCCGTTTGGCGTTTGTCCTCTAAACACATAGAATATATGACCCTAATAGGGTTAGGTATTACATTTTTACTTTTATTTTGGCATTGGCCACCTCTACTCGTCAATTTGAGACTGCAACGCGATGTCATTGTGTGAGGGACAGCCACTATGTTGCTCTTCACATTGCTCTGTTGTGTGTTGTTCTTCACATTGCTCTGTTGTGTGTTGTTCTTCACATTGCTCTGTTGTGTGTTGTTCTTCACATTGCTCTGTTGTGTGTTGTTCTTCACATTGCTCTGTTGTGCGTTGTTCTTCATATTGCTCTGTTGTGCGTTGTTCTTCACATTGCTCTGTTGTGCGTTGTTCTTCATATTGTTCTGTTGTGCGCAGTTCTTCTGTTCTGTTGTGCGTTGTTCTTCACGTTGCTCTGTTGTGTTGTTCTTCACGTTGCTCTGTTGTGTGTTGTTCTTCACGTTGCTCTGTTGTGCGTTGTTCTTCACGTTGCTCTGTTGTGCGTTGTTCTTCACATTGCTCTGTTGTGCGCAGTTCTTCTGTTCTGTTGTGCGCAGTTCTTCTGTTCTGTTGTGCGTTCCTTCCAGTCCTTTTGCGTCACTGAGGCCGCCATCTTGTCTCCTTGACCCTGGTCTCTCCAGGTCATTCCTGTGGTCTGCTGAAGGAGACCACCGCCCTCCTGATAGTGAACGGGGACACCCTGGATGTGAGTAAAAATCACAGCATCCCCGTTTGTGGAAACCTTGTCATTTTAATATTTTGACCAGGTGATTTACGTTACACGCAACGTGTGTGTGTGTGTGTGTGTGTGTGTGTGTGTGTGTGTGTGTGTGTGTGTGTGTGTGTGTGTGTGTGTGTGTGTGTGTGTGTGTGTGTGTGTGTGTAGGCCACGCGAGACGCCTTAACCCAGCACTGTGGTTCGGGGGCGGGGCTCCGCGGGGGGCGGGCGCTGGTGATTGACGGCCGCACACTGGACCACGCCCTCAGCGCGGCGAGCCGCCGGGCCTTCCTCGACCTGGCGCTGACCTGCTACGTGGTCATCTGCTGCAGGTAGGTCTCTCCCCCGGGATGGGCTGGCTTCAGTGGCAAACAAAACCTTCTCCAAGTAGGCGGGTCTAGACCCAGTGTGTCCCAGACACTGACTTCATCTAATACTGAACTGGTGTCTCACAGTGAACTGGTGTCTAATGGTGTACTGGTGTCTCATAGTGAACTGGTGTCTAATGGTGTACTGGTGTCTCATAGTGAACTGGTGTCTCATAGTGAACTGGTGTCTAATGGTGTACTGGTGTCTCATAGTGAACTGGTGTCTAATGGTGTACTGGTGTCTCATGGTGTACTGGTGTCTCATGGTGTACTGGTGTCTCATGGTGTACTTGTGTCTCACAGTGAACTGGTGTCTCCCAGTGAACTGGTGTCTAATGGTGTACTGGTGTCTCATGGTGTACTGGTGTCTCACAGTGAACTGGTGTCTCACAGTGAACTGGTGTCTAATGGTGAACTGGTGTCTCATAGTGAACTGGTGTCTAATGGTGTACTGGTGTCTCACCGTGAACTGGTGTCTAATGGTGTACTGGTGTCTCATAGTGAACTGGTGTCTCATAGTGAACTGGTGTCTCACAGTGAACTGGTGTCTCACAGTGAACTGGTGTCTAATGGTGTACTGGTGTCTCATGGTGTACTGGTGTCTCATGGTGTACTGGTGTCTCATGGTGTACTGGTGTCTCACAGTGAACTGGTGTCTAATGGTGTACTGGTGTCTCATAGTGAACTGGTGTCTCATAGTGAACTGGTGTCTAATGGTGTACTGGTGTCTAATGGTGTACTGGTGTCTCATGGTGTACTGGTGTCTCATGGTGTACTGGTGTCTCATGGTGTACTGGTGTCTCACAGTGAACTGGTGTCTAATGGTGTACTGGTGTCTCATAGTGAACTGGTGTCTCACAGTGAACTGGTGTCTAATGGTGTACTGGTGTCTCATACTGAACTGGTGTCTCACAGTGAACTGGTGTCTAATGGTGTACTGGTGTCTCATACTGAACTGGTGTCTCACAGTGAACTGGTGTCTAATGGTGTACTGGTGTCTCATAGTGAACTGGTGTCTAATGGTGTACTGGTGTCTCATAGTGAACTGGTGTCTCATAGTGAACTGGTGTCTAATGGTGTACTGGTGTCTCATAGTGAACTGGTGTCTAATGGTGTACTGGTGTCTCATGGTGTACTGGTGTCTCATGGTGTACTGGTGTCTCATGGTGTACTTGTGTCTCACAGTGAACTGGTGTCTCCCAGTGAACTGGTGTCTAATGGTGTACTGGTGTCTCATGGTGTACTGGTGTCTCACAGTGAACTGGTGTCTCACAGTGAACTGGTGTCTAATGGTGAACTGGTGTCTCATAGTGAACTGGTGTCTAATGGTGTACTGGTGTCTCACCGTGAACTGGTGTCTAATGGTGTACTGGTGTCTCATAGTGAACTGGTGTCTCATAGTGAACTGGTGTCTCACAGTGAACTGGTGTCTCACAGTGAACTGGTGTCTAATGGTGTACTGGTGTCTCATGGTGTACTGGTGTCTCATGGTGTACTGGTGTCTCATGGTGTACTGGTGTCTCACAGTGAACTGGTGTCTCACGGTGTACTGGTGTCTCATAGTGAACTGGTGTCTCACAGTGAACTGGTGTCTCACAGTGAACTGGTGTCTCACAGTGAACTGGTGTCTAATGGTGTACTGGTGTCTCACAGTGAACTGGTTTCTAATGGTGTACTGGTGTCTCACAGTGAACTGGTGTCTCACAGTGAACTGGTTTCTAATGGTGTACTGGTGTCTCACAGTGAACTGGTTTCTAATGGTGTACTGGTGTCTAATGGTGTACTGGTGTCTCATAGTGAACTGGTGTCTCACAGTGAACTGGTGTCTCACAGTCAACTGGTGTCTCACAGTGAACTGGTGTCTCAGTGAACTGGTGTCTCTCAGTGAACTGGTGTCTCACAGTGAACTGGTGTCTCACAGTGAACTGGTGTCTCACAGTGAACTGGTGTCTCATAGTGTACTGGTGTCTAATGGTGTACTGGTGTCTCATAGTGAACTGTTGTCTCTCAGTGAACTGGTGTCTCTCAGTGAACTGGTGTCTCATAGTGAACTGGTGTCTAATGGTGTACTGGTGTCTCATAGTGAACTGGTGTCTCATAGTGAACTGGTGTCTCTCAGTGAACTGGTGTCTCACAGTGAACTGGTGTCTCACAGTGAACTGGTGTCTCACAGTGAACTGGTGTCTAATGGTGAACTGGTGTCTCACAGTGAACTGGTGTCTCATAGTGAACTGGTGTCTAATGGTGAACTGGTGTCTCATAGTGAACTGGTGTCTAATGGTGAACTGGTGTCTCATAGTGAACTGGTGTCTCATAGTGAACTGGTGTCTAATAGTTACTGCTTAATAGTGTACTGGTGTCTAATAGATAGACCAGTGCTCCTTCTCGTAGTGAGTGAGTGTGAGGATTCATATGTCAGCAGAATTGTGAAAGGCCGGACAATGGGAAATAGAAGTGGTAGAGTGTGACTGTCTGTCCTCAAAGATACAAAGGATTATTTGTTTTAAAGGACAGCGTGGTGAGTAGTCCAGTGGTTTTGTGGCTCCTAAGGAGCCATCATTGAGAATCCCGGTTCCTTAAGGAAGCATGGGTTTTAATTGAAGAACTCATATAAATCTCTAAATGAGTTAGTCTAATACAAGATATTACACCCATCGCGTTTGATTCCTACGATTCTGCCAGATAGTCCAATATCAGCGAATCATTTTATGACTGATAGCCAACATTGGCCAACAATAGAGTGGCGAAGTCACGCCCCTTCCGGTAGAGCCCATGGGACCTATGAGATCAAAAAATATGAATGGGTTTCAATGGAGAGAAACCCATTCACAGGGGGTCACAGACGGTTGGATGGTGAGGGGGTTAGAGACGGTTGGATGGTGAGGGGGTTACAGACGGTTGGATGGTGAGGGGGTTACAGACGGTTGGCTGTGAGGGGGTTACAGACGGGTGGATGGTGAGGGGGTTACAGACGGTTGGCTGTGAGGGGGTTACAGACGGTTGGATGGTGAGGGGGTTACAGACGGTTGGATGGTGGGGGGGTCACAGACGGTTGGATGGTGAGGGGGTTAGAGACGGTTGGATGGTGAGGGGGTTACAGACGGTTGGATGGTGAGGGGGTTACAGACGGTTGGCTGTGAGGGGGTTACAGACGGTTGGCTGTGAGGGGGTTACAGACGGTTGGATGGTGAGGGGGTTACAGACGGTTGGCTGTGAGGGGGTTACAGACGGTTGGCTGTGAGGGGGTTACAGACGGTTGGCTGTGAGGGGGTTAGAGACTGTTGGATGGTGAGGGGGTTACAGACGGTTGGCTGTGAGGGGGTTACAGACGGTTGGCTGTGAGGGGGTTACAGACGGTTGGATGTAGAGGGGGTTACAGACGGTTGGCTGTGAGGGGGTTACAGATGGTTGGATGGTGGGGGGGTTACAGACGGTTGGATGGTGAGGGGGTTACAGACGGTTGGATGGTGGGGGGGTTACAGACGGTTGGATGGTGAGGGGGTTACAGACGGTTGGATGGTGGGGGGGTTACAGACGGTTGGATGGTGGGGGGGTTACAGATGGTTGGATGGTGGGGGGGTTGCAGACGGTTGGCTGAGAGGGGGTTACAGACGGTTGGCTGAGAGGGGGTTACAGACCGTTGGCTGTGAGGGGGTTACAGACCGTTGGCTGTGAGGGGGTTACAGACCGTTGGCTGTGAGGGGGTTACAGGCCGTTGGCTGTGAGGGGGTTACAGACCGTTGGGTTAGGGTCAGGGGAGGGGGTCACAGACGGTTGGCTGACCTGGGTTAGGGTTATGGGGTTACAGACCGTTGACTGACCTGGGTTAGGGGGTTACAGACGGTTGGCTGACCTGGGTTAGGGTTAGGGGGTTACAGACGGTTGGCTGACCTGGGTTAGGGTTAGGGGTTACAGACGGTTGGCTGACCTGGGTTATGGTTAGGGGGTTACAGACGGTTGGCTGACCTGGGTTAGGGTTAGGGGGTTACAGACGGTTGGCTGACCTGGGTTAGGGTTAGGGTCAGGGGAGGGGGTTACAGACGGTTGGCTGACCTGGGTTAGGGTCAGGGGAGGGGGTTACAGACGGTTGGCTGACCTGGGTTAGGGTCAGGGGAGGGGGTTACAGACGGTTGGCTGACCTGGGTTAGGGTCAGGGGAGGGGGTTACAGACGGTTGGCAGACCTGGGTTAGGGTTAGGGGAGGGGGAGGGGGTTACAGACGGTTGGCTGACCTGGGTGGGGTCCCAGGGTGTCTCCTCTGCAGAAGTCTCAGGTGGTGGAGCTGGTGAAGACGGAGGTGAAGGCCATCACGCTGGCGGTGGGCGACGGCGCCAACGACGTGGGCATGATCCAGACGGCCCACGTGGGGGTGGGCATCTCGGGCCACGAGGGGCTGCAGGCGGCCAACTCCTCGGACTACTCCATCGCCCAGGTAACACTGGGTTTCTATATTCTACATGTATGCACTGGGAAGGAGATGCTTTTAATCTCATCTGTGTATAGTGACAATAAAAAGCTTCCTATTCTATTCTTCTAACCCGCCCCAAATCCTTAGAGGTTGAAACGTTCTGTTTTTGCTAGAATATTATCGGAGACAAAGGCCATAAAGCCCATGAAAATGCTTGTGCCATATTCTTTTGTCTTAACTCACTTAGCCTTTCCTTTCCAATGCATTCTGTGGTTGCTTTAGGTCCATCCCTTCTCTAATGTTTGTTGACCATCGTCTTCCAGTTTAAGTTCCTGCGGAACCTGCTGCTGGTGCACGGAGCATGGAGCTACAACCGCGTGGCCAAATGCATCCTGTACTGCTTCTACAAGAACATCGTCCTCTACATCATCGAGGTTAGGGTTAGGGTTAGGGTAGAGGACATCGCCCTCTACGTCATCGAGGTTAGGGTTAGGGTTAGGGTAGAGAACATCACCCCCTACATCATCGAGGATAGGGTTAGGGTTAGGGTAGAGAACATCCTCCTCTACATCATCGAGGTTAGGGTTAGGGTAGAGAACATCGCCCTCTACATCATCGAGGTTAGGGTTAGGGTTAGGGTAGAGGACATTGCCCTCTACATCATCGAGGTTAGGGTTAGGGTAGAGAACATCACCCTCTAGATCATCGAGAATAGGGTTAGGATAGAGGACATTGCCCTCTACGTCATCGAGGTTAGGGTTAGGGTTAGGGTAGAGGACATCGCCCTGTACGTCATCGAGGTTAGGGTTAGGGTAGAGAACATCACCCCCTACATCATCGAGGTTAGGGTTAGGGTTAGGGTAGAGAACATCACCCCCTACATCATCGAGGTTAGGGTTAGGGTTAGGGTAGAGAACATCACCCTCTACACCATCGAGGTTACCCTCACCCTCTTCGTTACACAAGCTGACGTGATGAAGCTTGAGAGAGCTCTGCTCTCATGACATGCTCCTCATTCTGTTCCTCAGATCTGGTTTGCCCTTGTCAACGGGTTCTCAGGTCAGATCCTATTTGAGAGGTGGTGTATCGGACTGTACAATGTGGTAAGCCATCATTTCATCATTTTTTTAACTGGAAAATATATTAGAGGCTTCTTAGCCAAATAGTTTGAACATTGGTAGAGAGAAAGGCGTCAGCAGGGGGGGGGGCTCCGGGCCCTGTCCCATGGTCATCCAACACCTCAGAGGGTTAGGCTAGACCGGAGACCACTCAGACTGACATCCCTCTGTAGTCAATGACATCAGTCTATTTCTCAGGTCCTTTAGATAATCAGTATACGTCTAAGTAAGGTTAACTTTAAGCATAAAGTATACAAGAATATAAGGTAAATATTGTTACAATGGAGCCAAATGTTAAACACTGTATCGATGTTACCAGGCCTTCCCTAGCCTGCATTCAAATGAACCCCCGAAGCCTCATTTACGTATAAATGGCCCCTAAAAGAGACATCTGTTACCCCCTGTGGTTTCTCCTATTGTATGGTCTTAGAATGTTTATTCTGTAGGCTTCAACTCAGAAGTTTAATTTAACTAATCCATACTCTGGTTAAAATCAGACACTTCCAGCTTTATGATTGTGACTGTATATGCCACAGACAAATAAAGTGGAACTGTTAACCACTACAAATGCCTATTTTACTGTTTAAATTAATATTGCTTTCAGAGAACTCATCTCTTAAACACATGTGGTAAGTCATGGTGATTAAAGATCAGGTTAATAAACAAGGGATGAATGGATTTCAATCTAAGGCCTCACTTCATATAACTGTAATGTATGATATGTAACTTCATGTAACTATAATGTTTAATATGTAACCCCTTTGTACGTAATGAATGAATGCTAATGGGGAACGGAAAGGGCCTGTAGTCTAGAGCAGTGTGATTGGTCAAGGTAGTCACAGATGTTGGGGTTACCTCCGAGATCCCGGGCTTGGATGGGCCAGTTCTTTACAAACCCATTCAGATGCTGCTGTTACTCTGTGCAGTGACAATAACGCCTTGATCATTCAATCCTAGTCCTTCTCAACCTCTCGCATTTAGTCTGAGTATTAGACCGTGGGGGTTCTCCATGACACCAGCCTTTATTCACACGGTGAATTAATGTCTACATCTTTGTTTAACTCTATTCATGCCACAGATATTTACTGCCATGCCGCCGCTAGCGATGGGTATATTTGAGCGCTGCTGCCAGAAGGAGACCATGCTGAAGTACCCGGAGCTCTACAGGACGTCTCAGGAGGCTCAGGGATTCAATGCAAAGGTTTCAATCAGAGGAAATGTGGAGGTCAAATGGACCTCTTGGCCATGAAGCTTGTACCAAACCCATAATGCTTGTTTTCAATGAAGTACTGTTTTCAGTATATTATATTTTAAACAATACAAAAATAAATGTGTTCTAAGCAATGATTAGATAAGTTGACCTTCTCTTGTGCAGGTGTTCTGGTTCCACTGTCTGAACGGCCTGCTCCATTCTGCTGTGCTGTTCTGGCTCCCCCTGCTGGCGTTCAGACACGGTACACTCAGCCATCGGTTAACGCCAGAGGCTTCCTATCGTGCAGTGCTACTGGAACTTTTAGTCATTCATTCACTTTATTCATTCTCCATTGAAACAGTTGTAATTATCTCTGTTATATCATTCAGACACGGTGTCGTAAGACCCTAACCCTAATCCTCCATTGAAACAGTAGTTAGGGTTAGGGTTAACCCTAACCCTAACCCTGACTACTGTTATATCATTCAGACACGGTGTCCTGGAATGGGAGGACTACCGACTACCTACTGCTAGGAAACATGGTTTACACGGTGAGTTTAAGAACGCCTGACCGTTGACCGTTCATTGTCTCTCTCTAACCCCACTCTCTGCAGTGTGTCTGAACCCTCTCTCTCTCCCCCACTCCCTGCAGTGTGTCGTGGTCACGGTGTGTCTCAAGGCAGGCTTGGAGACGGCGTCGTGGACTGTGGTGTGTTCTGCTTTAAGCCGTCCCCTTCTGTTTCCTTAATATTGCCAAAATGTATAATTTGGAGAAATTATTATCATTAGTCATTATCATAGTCATCTTTAGTTTCACACATTTTCACATATTTCACATATTTAGTTTCTAGAGGCTCTTTAAAATATTGACAAAATGTGAATCACCATTAAAAATGACATTTTTACACCAATTTAGTATATTACTAACAATATTGGATTATATATATGCATCCCATTCTTATTACCAGCTTAAATCATATATCAAAGATCTATTTTCTTGACTGATAGTTGGTCGGACTCCGTGAGTGATGGACTTCAGGTGGGCTGAAGTCTAGCCCTAGCCCTAGCCCTAGCCCTAACCCTTCTCTCTGTAGTTCAGCCACGTGGCCCTGTGGGGCAGCATCGCCCTGTGGCTGCTCTTCTTCTGGCTCTACTCCAACCTGTGGCCCTCCATCCCTTTGGCCCAGGACATGCCCGGCGAGGTACGCCTAACCCTAACATTAACCCTAACCCTAAACCCTGACCCTAGCCCGGCGAGGTACGCCTAACCCTAACATTAACCCTAACCCTAACCTTAACCCTAGCCTGGAGAGGTTCTTCCAAACCTCACAACACACATTCATCTATAAAAAAAGGAACTGTTTATGTTTGGACCCTTTTGCTCCTCTTCCATGTAAAGGCATAATGTATGTGGTGTCTGTGGTGCTCCAGGCTGAGATGATGTACACCTCAGGGGTCTTCTGGATGGCCCTGCTCCTGGTTCCGGTCACCGCCCTCCTGCTGGACGTGGTCCTCACAGTGTGAGCCTCTCTCCCCCTCTCTGGGACACCTTGGGTCATCTCCATACACCTGTCATGGATAAACAATGTGGACCTAAATAGCTAAACATACACTTTATGGATTTATACTCTTAGCAACTCTCGATTCTTAACTAACTCAGCATTAAAGGGTGAAAAAATCTGGTTGGACGTTATGGTTAAAAGATAGTATAGTACTTATGGTATAGTGTATATAGTATGGTACAGTTCAGCATTACAACTACTATAAACTGCCCAGGACTATAATGAAGGCGAAAACGACTCTTGGTTGGAAGCAGTGTGGAATGTTGGCATTGACAGTTTTGGTTTCACATTACAAAGGAAGATAAGAGTGAATATTATTGATCTGTTCCTCTCCCAGAGTGAGGAGGTCTGTGTGGACGTCTCTGTCTGATGATGTTAGGGAGCTGGAGGCCAGCCGCCAGGACCCAGCAACTGTGGTACAAAACAGAAGGTGTGTGTTTGTGTCTGTCTGTCTGTCTGTCTGTCTGTCTGTCTGTCTGTCTGTCTGTCTGTCTGTCTGTCTGTCTGTCTGTCTGTCTGTCTGTCTGTCTGTCTGTCTGTCTGTCTGTCTGTCTGTCTGTCTGTCTGTCTGTCTGTCTGTCTGTCGTTGTACCTGAGTCACTGCAGTTCAAGAACATGGCCTTAAAACTTGGTCTGTCCAAATGGCACGTATGGCCAATCCTTCTATCATCAAGCTGTGTCAGTATTGGATCTACTGATTTTCCCGCCATAAGAAAAGCTCTGAGTACTGTTGTGGTCTACAAACCCCCATGTGTCACCATGTGTGATAAGAATTTGGTAACATGGCACAGCCAGCGTGGGATAAGGTTATCGACACATATGCTGCTTAACCTGTTTGGTCGGCAATTGTTCAGCGGAAACAAAGGTCCGAAACAAATGACCAAAGTACCATTGGAGGATCACACGGCTAAGAGCAGTTTGGTGTGTTGGTAACATCTAGCTCATGTGTCCCCCCCCCCAGCCTCTCAGAAAGAGCGCAGCTCCTGCGGAACGTGTTTGGGCGAGCGACAGAGCCCTCCTACAGCGAGAACTCCCAGCAGCAAAACCTTTTGCGTGAGTTGGACCAGCATCCTACGTTTAGTCTGCAGAACAATCCGACACCATTTATAATCCGCCACCTTGTATTATTAACGTGTGACGGGCTACCAAGCTCATCTCCTGCCATGCAACTCTTGTTTCTCCCGCCACTCCGTCCACTAAAAGGCATCCAAGGGGTGACCTTGTCATCCCGGTCTAAAGGTCAGTCAGGTGGTTGCATAGTTGATGACGTCATGTGTTCAAATGTTTACTAAGGGGATATAGACCCCCCCCGTTTGTTTGGACAAAAACAGAACAGTCCATAGAGTCGTCTGTCTAGTCTGTGATCTTCTTCTGAGTTTCGTCTCCCCCCGAGGTGTGTTAGCCCCCCTCCCTCCACCCTATAAAAGTGGGATTCCCCACCGGGGTTAGGGTACCGGGGTTAGGGTTAGGGTACCGGGGTTAGGGTTAGGGTACCGGGGTTAGGGTTGGGGTACCCGGGTTAGGGTTGGGGTACGAGGTGACCCTAGGGTTAGGGTACCGGGGTTAGGGTTGGGGTACCCGGGTGACCTTAGGGTTAGGGTACCGGGGTTAGGGTTGGGGTACGAGGTGACCCTAGGGTTAGGGTACCGGGGTTGGGGTACCCGGGTGACCCTAGGGTTAGGGTACCGGGGTTAGGGTTGGGGTACCCGGGTGACCCTAGGGTTAGGGTCGGGGTACCGGGGTTAGGGTTGGGGTACGAGGTGACCCTAGGGTTAGGGTTAGGGTACCGGGGTTAGGGTACCGGGGTTAGGGTTGGGGTACGAGGTGACCCTAGGGTTAGGGTTAGGGTACCGGGGTTAGGGTTAGGGTACCGGGGTTGGGGTACCGGGGTTAGGGTTGGGGTACCCGGGTGACCCTAGGGTTAGGGTACCGGGGTTAGGGTTGGGGTACCAGGGATAGGTTTAGGGTTGGGGTACCCGGGTGACTCTAGGAGTAAAACAGCAGCTTCCATGGGGTACCTGTCAAGAATTAGATTTTGCTTTGTTAGACCCATAAACAAAATATATGATGTAAAGATTAACATTTGTTTAATTTGAATTGATTGTTTGCAGATTAATAAAGTATTCCCCAGCTTCTTCCATTTTACACGTCGAGGCCACTACAATATTGATATTGATACGAGTATATATACTAGTTTATATTTATAAAAGGAGGATCCTGGTTCAAAGGAAAGTTTTTGTTGTTTAGTGTCCACTGAATCTGTTCTGACGGGATATGGGCAGATATCTTTATCTATAGCTTTCCCTAATCTCTTCAAAGCATCCACCTATCCCTCGTTTTATGGTGAGGGGAATATTCTTTTAACACCAATTGTGTTGTTTTGTGTGGCAGACGGCTACGCCTTCTCTCAGGATGAGAACGGGGCGCTTTCCCAGTCGGACCTCGTCCGCTCCTACGACACAACGACGAACGACGCCGTACGGAGGTCAGCAGAATGAAGGATAAGAACCGTCCGCTCTCATTGCACTACTTTAAAGAACCCAGTCGGACCAGAGGTCAGCAGAATGAAGGATGAGAACCGTCCGCTCTCATTGCACTACTTTAAAGGACCCAGTCGGACCAGAGGTCAGAGGAACAGTGTGCCTGAAGTCAGAGGCTCTTTTGTCCCTCCACAAGTGTTGCATACTGACCCCAATGGGTCTGTGTTTGAGCGCTCCACTTTTGAAGCTCATGCCAATGAAGGGTCAATCTTATCCACGGAGACCAGGATAATGTCGTACTACGCTTTTTTTTATTCAAAATGATTTTAACTCTTCTATTGTAGTTAAATATCTGTCACTGCTCTCTTAACTTCCAACACTTGACACGGACGTTACTAAACATGTCAGTTGGTTTTAATCACGTTGTTTCCACAGCTACTCTCTTCATACTTGAGTCCTTATGATGCTGCTTTATTGAAACGTTTTGTAACTGTATCAATGGAGGGTTAGGGTAACCCTAACCCTAACCCTGTATCAATGGAGGGTTAGGGTTAGGGTTATCCTAACCCTCCATTGGTAGGGTTACCCTAACCCTAACCCTGTATCAATGGAGGGTTAGGGTTACCCTAACCCTAACCCTGTATCAATGGACTTCATGGTACTATTTCTATCTTGCACTTCAGGCACCAAGTTTAATATTTTAACGAGGAGTTGCCTCGTTAAAATATAATCATAATCAGCTCAAGTTACTAACCCTAACCCTAACCCATAATCAGCTCAAGTTACTAACCCCACTCTGACCCATAATCAGCTGTTACAGAGCATCTTTGAATTTGACTATATTTAGCACAATGGTGCTTACTAAAAGTTTGACACATGTATATTGTACGTTTCTATGTTTTGGTTTGTTTTTAAATCATTTCCGTCCCATGTGAACTTGCATGTTTATTTACCATCATGTTTCCCCTCACGCATCCATGGTTTTAAAACACTAGCATACCAGATACATTATCATGAGGAAATAAATGATCACCCAATGAGTGATCCATAACTTATTCATATTAAATGCATTCTAAAGCTGTAGTATAAAGTTACATCCTTGTATACAATCCATGTGTCAATAATACAAAAGTATATGTCCTGTTTTTTGACCACGGTAACGCTGCAGCTGTTGTGGCGCTCTCGTGTGGCCACATCCATTATTAAACGTTGACTACCGAGGGCTATTATTGTGGTAAGACTTCCCATCACGGTAACCCGGAAGTATTTTTTCAGTAAACAAACTTATGAAAACTACTCGAGACATATGGGCTTCTTTCAAGGAAAGTGATCAGCCGTTACAAGCCGTTTTGAAAATCAACCTCTGCTGGCATCAAAAGTGGGCGCGTCCACCTAGATGTGTGCTGGATAGATCAGTCTATCAGCCTACCTAGTAGCAAACGTTGCTCATCTATTCATCATACATCTAGGTGGACACGCCCACTTGATGTGAGAAGTGCTTTGTATCACTAATCACACTCACACCTGGTGGTATAATATGGGTCCTTTAAACAAAAACTCTTAAACCTTCTCAATCTTGTCCTGTATAGAATTGACCCATCATAAGGTTCATATGAACATGTTGTAACTTCGTACTCTGGAATGTGTCTGAACTGTTCTAACGTTACAATCGTGTGTGTGTGTGTGTGTGTGTGTGTGTGTGTGTGTGTGTGTGTGTGTGTGTGTGTGTGTGTGTGTGTGTGTGTGTGTGTGTGTGTGTGTGTGTGTGTGTGTGTACTAATATAATGTATGTAGATCAGTTTCTACAGTTAGTTCTTAACACTGAACCAGCATTCAGTCTAGCCTAAGAGTTATCTATCGAAGCAACTCAATACTGGTAAGTCCTTATCTTTATTGATGGAAGCACTTGCAAGCACAAAATGTACAATTTCTTTATGATCAATAGTTCAAAGGTATGTGTTTTATCATTGACAGAATGTCTTCATTCTCCCTATTGTCCTATCAGCATTCCCCAGCTTAATTCAATCACACAGAGCAAGATTAATGTTAAATGTGACAAGTAAATAGTGTGAAGTAGTAAAGTGTCTCAAACAGCATATTATCATAGTATTTGTGGCGTCAATATTTGTGAAAAAATAAGGTTAATTACAGACACACAATGATGAAACTTTTCATTTCGACTGTTACTGTTGATACTGCTTAAATGCTCTACAAACCAACGTCCCAATAAGTTATTAATTAACAGCCTGTGAAAAATAAAGTCTCCTCAAGTTGCCCTCTCATAAATTTCAAAATGCCAGTTAGAATCCAATAATTTACACTGGTTAAGAGCAAACTCCAAAGAAAGACCTGTTTGCATTAAAAAATAAAATGTGGACTGCATTTTGCATCCCAACAATAACCAAGCCACATTCCCATAACCCTCACCCCAACCATACCCCTAACCCTCACCCCAACCATAACCCTTATCCCAACAATAACCGTAGCCACATTCCCATAACCCTCACCCCAACCATAACCCTAACCCTAACCCATCACAACAATAACCATAGCCACATTCCCATAACCCTCACCCCAACAATAAGCCTCAGCCACTGGGATTAGTTTCTTATGTCTAATTGCTTTGTCATACTCAAAATTACATCTGTGCCATTAGTCTACAAATTCCTGTTAATAGTGTGTTCAATATTTGTCCAAACAATATGCATTATAAAGAGCTAATGCTTAAAGGTTTCATAAATAGCGGTTAAATAAAGTCAATTTTTTAAAGTTTCAAAGAAGTTCTCCAATCTTGGAATATGATAGATGAATAATGAGTAAACACTGATTTTTCCATTAAGAGCATTTGGATACTTATGGCACGTCTCCACCGAGCGGTATGGTTTGGTGCATCACGCTGCGGTTCGGTACGGTATCGATGTCAATATTCTTACTTTGCTGCCGCGGTTATCGCCATCCGGCTTAAACCCCGCCGGCCATAAGGGAACTCTGCGGGGGAAACGTGAGCTGCACCCAACCGCACCGGTGGGCTCGGTGGAAACGCACCACAGGGGTCGTACCTAAATAGGGTGTCCGTTATCCCTCGTCCAAAAACAGCCCAGCAGACGGCTCTGACCGCTGACTGCCAGCTGTGTGGGCAGCGGCTCTGACCGCTGACTGCCAGCTGTGTGGGCAGCGGCTCTGCCACTGTCGCACCAAGGACTGGATCCTCAAACAACTCAAAGTGGCCTGTAGAGAGAGAGCCTGTTACCTGTTCTCCATCAATACAGAGCAGGGCCTGGCATTACATACAGGGTTAGGGCTAACCCTAACCCTAACCCTAGCAGATGGCTCATTGGTTTGCCTTGGTGTAGTCTGTGGGTTAGGGTTAGGGTTAGGACCTGTTGTATGGACCCCCATAATGGGTCATTTGGGGGGTCGTTTTTGTCATGCAGTTTAGTATATGTTGCAGGACGTTCCCTCACAATACTTGTGTATTACCTTGCAATACAATTTTGCGTATAAAGTAGCTTAGAAGAAAAATCCCCATCATGACCCTTTGGGGTACCGTATATTCAATGTGGTCTTTTATTTTTCCTAATGATCAGAACTCTCCTGAAAATGAATTGTGAATGACAGATACAACAATATATATATATATATATGACGGCCTCCTTATTCCACACTCCTCCTCACTGTCTTCAAATAAACATTGGGTTCTCATGGTAGTTGCTCCATCATTTCACAAACCATATGACTCAATGATGCTGCCTTTCCATACTACAAATGTAGTGTTTTCAAAAGTATATATATGATTTGAAAAATATATTTACAAATATCTTTTTAAGCTTATACATTGAGCCCTCTGTAATATTAGGGTAGGGGTTAGGTTACCCTACAGTGCTGAGAGCTATAGTCAATTTGAACTTTGAGTTGTCTGTTATGTATCTTTAGGCCTCTGCAGGATTTTGTGGAGGAAGGTGGGATAGACAGAGGGGGATGTTATAAAAGACCCGGATGAAGATGTTTCAGCCAGTAGAGTTGGAGGACGCAGAGAGAGGACAGCGTGCATTTTATTGAATGTTTTCCTTTCCTCTATTGCCCGTCATGGGGGGCATCAAGCTGTTCATGTTGCTCCTGCTGAGCAGCTATGCCTTAGCTCGTAAGTTTAGCACTATCCTCACCTCGGCACAACATGGCTGCCTTAACCATTACTGCTTACAATACTATTTGAATGAACAAAATTTCTGGTAAATACTCAACACACTAATGGTAAATAATGATTGATTTGTAATGGAACAAAAATATCTTTCTATCTACATCTAAACTGGGCTGTTAATCCTAAAAAGATAAAAACACGTTTATAGTCATAGATGTCATATACGTATACATTGATTGGCATTGTCATTGCTTTAAATATATCAACTCAGTTTACATTTAATTTACTTTGTGGTCACATATTTAACTTTAGTCACCTATTTCCTAATTAACAAGCCTTACTTTTGTAATTCATTTTCTCATCTTCAAGAGCAAGGCAACGAGAATGCGGAGCAGACATCAACATGTGTCTGTAAGTCGATTTAAATCTGTTATCTGCTTTTCACACATATCTTGACATTTCTTAGGTTTATATATTTAAATATATATTTATGTATGTATGTGTGCAAAATTTCATGATTTCATTGCCGGTTCTCATTTTATATTTGTAAAAATATTGGCTTTAGATTAGTTTTACAAATTTGTGGCAACCACATGTGACACATTGACCTCTGCTTGTGCTCTAAAGTAGACACAAATTGACCAGTTTTTTCAAGATTGCAGAGGCCAATGTACCCTGGTCCTCTCTGTTCATGGGTCAATGTGTTGTTAAGATAAAGCTTTAACAGTCAGTAGAGTGAAAATAAAAGACTGTTGAATGGAATATAAACAACAGATATGTAGAATACAATTAGTATGGGATAAAATACTGAGAAAATGAAGAGCAAAGAAATGAAACCATAAACCAATAATGCAATGATAACTGTGGCTCGTGTGTTGTACTACAACAGTAATAGAATAATATTGCCCGTATACCTTTTCCTTTATACAGTGGCCAGCCGATACAAGGCCTA
This sequence comes from Gadus morhua, assembly GCF_902167405.1. NCBI lineage: Eukaryota > Metazoa > Chordata > Actinopteri > Gadiformes > Gadidae > Gadus > Gadus morhua. The sequence goes on from NC_044052.1 coordinate 25,216,998, forward strand.
TAAAAAATACGTCTACCAGTATAGCACTCAGAGCCAGAATGGGGTGGTGGGGGCGGCCAGCCTCAGGAACGGGCCCATGCTTACTTGTCAGGTTGGCATTCTTTTTTATATAAAAAATACTATAATCATTTTGAAATCTATTTGATGATTTGACTTGGCTCAGTGAATAAAAACAGCAGTTATCTATCCCCCTGGTCCCCCTGGTTATCTCTCCCCCTGCGTCTTCACCACCCCCCTGCAGGTGGAGGTCGAAGTCCCCCAGGTTTGTAAATTCATTCTGCACACCAGGTCCTGCGCCCTCAGTGAGGTGTCCAGCATGGACGCGGGGGGCCGGCCCGTCTACGGCCCGACGGCCACCTCGGACGCTTTCGAGGCTGCCATGGCAAAGTGAGTGCGATTTGTTTCTGAGGCTGGCATTGGATACACAGCAGGACACTCCCGTGCCATATCATTGACTGGTTTACATCCGAGATACGTTTTCAAAATGACCTCCCAGTAGCAATGCTGTACCACAAATACAATGAGTGGTGTGACTTATCTAAAATACTCTAGCAAATTGAATTTCTTCATATAATTATCTGGAACTGGATGCCATCCATTTAAATCATGGACAATACAGTTCTGGTGTATAATGTTTGTGAAGAAATAGCATAAACAGAAGAGCCTAAGAACATTTTGAACGTGTTGTGTTGCTCCGTTCTCCATCGTCATCCAGGAACCCATTGAAGTTCACCGTGGAGCAGGTCACCACGGTGCACCTGTACCCTGAGCCAGATGAGCAGGACAACCTCCTCAACGTGAAGAGGGGCATCGTCTCCGCCCTGCTGGCTCCGGTGGAGGAAGAGCAGCACAACCGTCTCATGGTGAGGCATCCTTCTTCAATGTTCCGCCCATACTCATAAACAAGCTCAATAAAAAACACCATACATCTGAATGTTCCACTTGATTTTCTTTTTTCAATATCATATATCATAAGTGAAATATTCATGCATTCACAGTATGTTCCTTTTAAACATAACAGACGTATCCTTTCCTCTCTCTTTGCCAGAACACTGTTCATGGTGTGTGCGCAACAGAGTACACCATAAATGCCCAGAAGGACATCGCAACTGACGTGTCACTGTCCAGAGACCTCTCTGGATGTGACCAGTTCTACGGCAGGGTGCAGGACAGCAGTCCCTTGGCCCTGATTCAGAAACTGGTAAACACACCCCCAAATTCAAATGAAGGTCAACATAAACATTAGACATGCAGCCAGTTGTGTCATATTGGGGGCGTATAAATTGATTCAAAACACATCATTGGGATCCTTTGCAATATGCTATTGCAGCAAGTGATGATACAACAACAATGTCAATCAACAGTGATTCAAGTGATCATACTTTACCTTCTCAAGGTTGCAGTGTTCATCCAAAGAATTTTAAATTATTTTGACTTGCACTGAAACTCAGAAAACATAACATATCGAGTGGAACAAAGGTTTAATTTAGTTAGAAAAAAACTAAACATTAATTTATGTATGGACCATTGTAGTTAGTAATATGTAAAATGTACAGGTGTTCTTCATATCAAATAGGCGTCAAGATATTGTACTCTGATTGTTTAACATTGCTAAATGGCTCGCTATAGGGGGCCCTACAAACTTAAAATATACAAACAAATTAGTTTACAACATAATTAATTTCAAAAGAGGAAAACGACTGTTTCTTTATCTGTAGCATCAACCCATGGCTAAGTTGATCAGAGGCACCCAAAGTTGTAACTACCAGTTTGACAACCGGAGGAAGCACATGTCGGCAGCTGAATGCACAGAAACTCATGTCTTCCTGCCCTTCTCTCACAAGTAAGTCCCATCCACGTTAGAATCTATGTTGAGCATTGAGGCACAGAAAAAAGCCTCACCATTGTTGATTTATTTTTGGTTGCCTTGCAGAGACAATGGGATGTCATCTGTGGTCACTCAAAGGTTGACCTTACAAGAGTCTCAGAGGACTAATAGCAGAAACTTTGGTGAGGACAGCTTGGAGTCTTGATTAAACCTGCAGTATGTAACTTTGGTATTGCAGCTAAGAGGATGGATTGACATCCACGAGTCAATCCATCCAGAAATGTTCTCTAATGTTCTACGCTTGCATGGTCTGTTCTGCGTGTGTGTGTCTGTACTGCGTATGTGTGTCTGTACTGCGTGTGTGTGTCTGTTCTGCGTGTGTGTGTCTGTACTGCGTGTGTTTGTCTGTTCTGCGTGTGTCTGTTCTGCGTGCGCGTGTCTGTACTGCGTGTGTGTGTCTGTTCTGCGTGTGTCTGTTCTGCGTGCGTGTGTCTGTTCTGCGTGCGCGTGTCTGTACTGCGTGTGTGTGTCTGTACTGCGTGTGTGTGTCTGTTCTGCGTGTGTCTGTTCTGCGTGCGTGTGTCTGTTCTGCGTGCGCGTGTCTGTACTGCGTGTGTGTGTCTGTACTGCGTGTGTGTCTGTACTGCGTGTGTGTGTCTGTACTGCGTGTGTCTGTTCTGCGTGGGTCTGTTCTGCGTGCGTGTGTCTGTACTGCGTGTGTGTCTGTACTGCGTGTGTGTGTCTGTACTGCGTGTGTCTGTTGGCCGTGCGTGTGTCTGTTCTGCGTGCGTGTGTCTGTACTGCGTGCGGGTTTGTGTACAGAGGTTGAGCCCTGGCGCGGCAGCTGGCTTCACTTCCAGAAGGCTGAGGGCAAAGCTCCGGTTCAGACCGGGGACGGTGTGCTCCGCACGCTGGAGGACTTGAAGGAGCTGGCTGGGACAGGCGGGGGCCAGAGGAGGGCGGGCCTGTTCTACATGCTGGTGTCTGGGCTGCGCGGGCTGCGGAACGAAACACTGAGCAGCGCGCTGCCCCGAATGCTGGACGCGTCCGCGGCACTGACCTGGCAGGCCCTCCTGCAGTGCGGCACGGCGGAATGCGACAGCGCCGCCCTGCAGGCGGTCCGGACCGTGGCAGGGATGCCCCTGGAGATGGACGCCCTGGTGCACGGGCTCAGCCTGCAGGGCCATGCTGACGCCGGCCGAGTGAGAGACATGCTCAGCACGGCCAAGTTCAGACAGAGCAAGGCCATTATGTATGCCCTGGCCTACACTGTGAGGAGGTACGGTACAACTAGCTCCTCCTCCATGTCTGTGCTCTGTGGTCAATGGGTTCATACACACACCGACACAGTCACTTTAACAGAGTTATTTGATTGGATAACAGCCCTAGGACTTTTAACTTTACGATATATATAACGATATAATGATCGTAAACTGTTAAACACATCTGAATCACACATGCCACCAAAACTACCGTAAAGAGACTCTTATTTTACTGGTTGGACGATAAATGGCAAACTACAGAAATGTACATGATCCAAAGTTGGGCTACCCAAATCAGCAAGTTAAGGTCAGGAAAACAATTGTGTTGCTTGGTAACCCTAACCCAAATCCAGCTTTTTGCGGAATTATTTCTGTTGGCAGAGTCAAATCAATATTAAATAAACAAACAACTCACAATCTGTTCTCGCTAATGAATGGCACTTGTAGAACTGTTATTATCTGTGTATTAACGAATCACAGTATGATATTCAGTAAAACAGCACTCCCCCTCGTGTGATATTGCTCAATTGACGTACCTTACAGGTTCTACAGAAACAGTGAAGGACTCCGGATCCCAGAATTGACACAAGTGTCAGACTTCATGGCAACTATATTAGAAGACTGCTCAGTGAACCCAGAAGAGTCCTTCCTTGCATTGCGGGTATGTTCAGACAATGTCTCATATCGTCAGGTCAACATTGTTGACAGGATGGTCCCGCGTTATGTTCTCCCACTCACTGTTTTCTAATTTAAACACAGAAATCAACTACATTTGTCCAAGAGTTTGTTACATGTGAAATGAAGCAAAAAGAATACGCTCTCTTTCTCCGGTGACATAGTCGTTTCGCAACGCCTTTCTTCTTCGTCGTTTCTTCTATTGTCTCTAACTCATGCTCCAATAATTGGTCGATCGATGCTTCGGATTTTGTGGATGCAACGGAATACATGACTTATCATTCTAGTAACATTGAAGATGATCGCAATGAGTTCTGCCCGTTCTGCCTCCATATTGTCTATGGTCAAATCAAAAGAAACTACAGGGACAGCGGCCACACTTATCCCGCCCCTTGCAAGCCCACCCCCTAAACCCCCGTTGATTCTACTGATGTCTAAACAACATAGATGTCTGCATATAAAGCATCAAGTGGGAATCACCCTCAGGGTCCAATCTCCTACAATTGAGGCAAAAATGTGTGAAAAAAGGCCTATAAGTGGAAAATTATTATGCTTGCTTCATAACCTAAGGAGAAAATTATTATGAGCACTTTATTTCGTAATACATGAACCTAAATGTTATACGTTGTAACATTATAGGCAAAATGTTATCATATTATGCGGTCAGAAATTTGTTACATTATCGACTGGGGTTTCCACATTATAACTATGGGTTTAACTAGAAGTTGAGGTTGTATAACCAGTATCAATTATAAAGTGGCCCATTGCCAGTATAATTCACAGTATAAAGTAAGAAATAGGGAAATTAAATAAAGAACACAGGGAACAGAATAAGCAATCAACACAGATGACACATAAGTTAAGACACACTGGGAATGGGATGAAGAGTGACGAAAACATTGTTCTGAAATGAATCCCTTACCGTAAACTACAGGTAGTCGGTGTCATGGGTCGAGTCATTCAAAAAGATGGCGACCAACTGATTCCGTCCATCCTGCGGTGTGCCCAGAGCGACACGGCTCCGCAGTCCAACCAGAAGGCGGCCATCCAGGCCTTCAGGCGAATGAGCATCACTGATGAGGTACAGTAAGAAGATCACTGCATTAGCGTGCTCCACACCTTCTGTTCAATTCAAGGATGAGGATCTGAGCGTTAGCAGGCAAGACAACGCTGTTGCATAAATTAATTGTTGCACACACAGGAACAACATTAGGTTGAATTGTACATTACAGTGTCCTTGTTACAGAGTAGTTATTACACATGTTATGTTTGATGTCACAACACGTAATCGCATGCACTTTTAACATGCAATAAAGTTATGGAACAGCCCAACCTTAAACTTGTCATCTTGAGGTTCTCCATTTCGTTCTCTTTGGCTGTTCCTCACATTAATAATTTCTCCAAATGCAAAGGCTTTCATCAGTGGAGCATAGGCTAAATCACTATTTTGTTACATCATTTTGCGATAGATAGGGACTTAACTGACATGTATTAAGCTAAAAACGTTGGAGATCTTGAAGATATCCACTCAAACCATACTGGGAAACTTTTTCTCTCATTCCTAAACCAAACCCCTTACTGTCACTGTTGCATGATGCTGCAATTTCTTATTAAAGGAGACATATGATGGTGTGTTCCCAACAAGTAAACATGCTGTACGAGTTCCAGAAAACATGTTTTTGATAGAGATGATTGCTAGAAATAGCATTTCACGCTATTCTCGCCTACCGATATTCGCCTCTGTTTCAGTCCCTTCAGAATGTTCTGTTTCTGGCGTCTCTAGCTATAATGCAAATGAGCTGTCAGAGTGAAACACAGCGTGGAGGAGAAGTGATTGTTGCCGTCTGCGGACTCCCGGAGCTCTATATCCAAATAATATAACATAATATAATATAATATAATAATAATATAATATCTAACATTATATAATATATAGGTATCTATATTATATAATATTATATAATATAAAGGTATCCATATAATATAATATCTAATATCACGGCCAAAAGCTATGTGTGCCTCAGATGATATTATGAATCATAAAGACTGCATCTGACGTCTCTGGTACTTCCACAACAAGTGACCACAACAAGACTCGTAGTCGGGGTTATCTCGGCCATGGTGGAGAAGAATTGGGGGAAAGGAACTTTGGCTTTGACTCTCTGAAGTCCAGGTTGAGCCGCGACATGGAGGAGAAAGGGATTATACTCCCGGAGCTGATCCACAAAATCGTATCTATGCTCTGATTGGAGGGGGTGGGGGAAGTGGGTGGTAATATTCATATGTGCCTGCTTCCTACGCAGGAGTCGGGCCGAAACTGACTCGGCCATCTGGAGACTGTTGGTGGGGTACTTTCAGAAATGCATATCTACCTAAAAAAATAATGCACAGACTTATTTCAAAGTTTGTATGCTATTGGCTGCACGCATACAAACAATATAAATCGCCTTTATTTTTGTAAGTACTAACAATGTCACTCTCTTCCAAATGCCTATGGAACACAAAAGGCCTTTATGAGGGGCCTTTAACCCTCACCCTAACACTGAAACTGACATGACTTTAACAAACTGGTTGCAACACTTGTGCCACAGATTCAGAATGTCCTCATGGAGATCTGCAGGAACCCTCAGAGCCCTGTGGAGCATCGCGTGGCAGCCTACCTTACCCTGATGAAGAGGGCAGATCAAGCCATGATAACACAACTCCTCAACACTCTGGCAGGAGAGGAGGAGCCACAGCTGAAGAACTTTGTATTCTCTCACCTTGACAACATCCGCAACTCCCTCGACCCAGATATGCAGCGGTTAGGGTTCAATAATCATTTATTCATTTGTTCATTCCTTCTTTCATTATAAAACAATGTTGTGAAAAGGCTATGAATAGCAAAAGATTAGTTTAATATAGATTGTTTTGTTGCCGTGGCCTAAATGTTTTGGTTACCAACTTCTCTATCCCCCCTGAAGAATGAGGAGTAACGTTGAGGCGGCCTGGCGAGGCCAGCCATCCTCCTCGTTCAGGGGTCCCAGCACGTCGGGCAGCTACAGGCTGGAAACACCCCTGGGCTCAGTGCAGACGAACCTCATCTTCGATGGGGCCGACACGCTGCCAAAGGAGGTGATGCTGGAGACGACCCTCAGGGTCCTCGATTTCAGGGAGGATATCTTTGAGGTATGGCTGACATTTTATGACCACAATCATTTCTTGTACAAGATTATTTTGGCGGGGCAAATTATTTAAGGCTATGATGTATTCATCTGTTAAAGAATACTTATGTTTATAAAACTATTTAAATATAGAAATTATGACTATGCTTATACCATTGCCAGGATGAATACTCAATTGTTTTTACTTTTGATAAATGCACAGTTTTTATGTAGTTGATGTACCAGTATAGCTTTGTGCAGTAATGAATCACAAAAAAAAAAAAAATGAAGGTCATATCTTCCAAAGTCTTCATCAGAATCTGTTATGAAGCCTGACGAAGACGAAGACCCTGCAATGCTAACTATCTCTACTTACTGATCTGTTAAGTCACCTTTTCTACGGTTCAGTATCTTGAATGAACAATACCACATACTTGTGGGAGTACATCAGTTACCAAAATCTTCCTTTTTCCACTTTACCCAATGGCATGGTTAATATTTCCTGATTAACTCGTTTTTATTTTCCTTTGATCCATTTTTGTAATCTTTACGTTGAAAGGTGGGCGTAGAGGGAAAAGGATTTGAGCCGACCCTAGATGCTCTCTTTGGAGAGAGGGGCTTCTTTCCTGAAGCCGCATCCAACTCCATGTACAACTCCGGAGCCTACAAAGTCCCCAAGGTGCTCCAAAGAATTTTCGACCGATTGGCCCCTGATGGAAACAGAATGAAAAGACAGGTAACGTGGTATCAGGGACCCATCATAACATCATTATGCAGAAACATAAGATATACATTAAACTCTGGGTAACCTCAACCTGAAACACCTGAAAGACCACTCTTTATGATCCAGCTCCCACAGGACCTACTACTGGACATCAAGAACAGCTTCAATGCCCTTCTTCATGACATCGGCTCCTACCCTCCCCCAGAGGCCACTGCCTACCTGACACTCCTAGGAAGGGAGATGGGATACATAAAGTCCAGTGAAGTGAAGCACATGGCTGATACTCTGTATACATACTATCAAACTTTCTTCAAGCAGCTACCCGCCAAGGTAAAAGCGTTTCAGAAGCTAATAAATATTACATTTTTTAATAAGAACATTTATTATTTATTGAAATTGGCTATGTTATGTATATTTTCCCCGAACAGGCAATTGCTGCACTGACTTCAAGCACTGAAAATGACCTCTTTGCACACTACATCTTTATGGAAAATGTAATGTCATTGCCTACGGCTTCTGGCTTACCTCTCAAGTTCTCGCTGGCTGGGGTGATCACCCCTGGTGCACGCGGAGGTTTGAATTTGGCTCCTGGCATGGTAGGTTTCTGCTGCTTGATGTAATCTAATGAAAATATCTGAAGATAGAAAAAGAGGGGTCGCAAAATACTAGAATCCTGTTTCTTGTATCAGTTAAATTAATACAAAGCTAATATGATGTTATTATTCCTCTTTTTCACATTTTCTATATCTTACCATCATGGTATTCCTTGTAGCAGCAATTGTCTTTCATGCCTTCAGTTGGCTTGGAATTCATTACCCAAATGGGAGTGCATCTTCCAGATTTTGTTGTGGCCGGGCTCGAGATGCACACAAACATGCACCATGAGTCTTCCTTCAACGCCAAGGTCACCATGACCAATAACCAATTCAAGCTGTCTATCCCTGCCCTAAAGACAAACACTCTTTTTAGCTTCAGGTATGTGGTAAACCCGCTTCAAGTTATTATAAATGTGTTCAAGGAGCAATGGCATGGCTCAACCTCCATCCCAGAAATATGTAAATGTTGCTCATGATTTAAATGTAATTCTTCCAAATCAGCAACAAGGTACTATCAGTCTCATCCAGTGGGATGGCCACTGTGCCTTCCATGGTGGAAGATAAAGTTGAATCTATGGAATGTGATGCCCTTTTCCCTGGTCTGAAGCTGTGCACTGCTGCGCGTTACCCTAACGTCAACTCCACAGATGAAACCCCCTACTACCCTCTAACAGGAGAAACCAGGTAAATGCTTTGCTGTGTTATGATAGTGGATGCTTATTAACTTAAAAGTTTGTCAGAGAAATATTGACACACACTGGATGTGTCAATGTATTGTCTACTAAAGGTTAGAAATACCCCTAGAGTCAAGCAAGAAGGCTCATCTTGATTTAATGTCTTGTTAGTTTAAGACTTCTAGTTGGATAATCTCTGAAGATTTAATTAACCTAACACAAACAGGATTCACAAGATCAAACACTGAAAAGGGTTAGATGGGAGCAAACATAAAATAGCCTAGTTTATCCTTATTAAGATGTTCAATCGATGTCTAAACTGACCAAATGATAATATGATCTTTGAAACCTTTATTTCACTGTCAGGTTCGCAATAGAGATCCAACCCACAGGGGAAGTTTCAGAGTACATTGCCACCCTCACCGGAGAAACACTGCGTGAGGGTAAAGACGGTCGCCATAAAGTGGACTCTTTGAAGCTCTCTTTGAAGGCAGAAGGTAGGGAAATGGAATAATTAAACTCCAGCTTTTTAATATAATAGCACTGTGTACTCAATGCAAGTTTCAGCATCTACAGATATTTAAAAATATACCCTTTTTACATAGATTTCAACGTGGGACATTACATATTTTCTTTGCAGTTATTTTTTAAAGATGCTTATCACTGGGTATTAATGACGTGGTCAAAAGAAATCTTTTCAACACTAAGGGCCCTATCTTGCATCCGGCGCATTGACTTACTCTCTGGCAACTGGCGCAGAGCGTTCTTTTCCCTCCTGCGACACGTGTCGGTAAATTAGGGAATGATCTTGCGCCCCAAGGGGCGGTTTGGCGAAGGGAGGAGGCGTGTTCTGGCGCAAACGTTCCCTGGTGCTATTTTTCAGTTTTAGAAACCACTTGCGCCACAAACCAGGAAATACCTGGTTTAAAGTCAGTGGCGCGTTGTTCAGATGCTATTTTAAGGGCGCATGCATAATGTTGCTTGTGCACCTCGCACATACAGTTTGCTTCTCTCATCTACTAGCCACACATTCTTGGGAAATTTTTGGGAAAGAACAGCTGATACCGCGGTAATGAGTTGTACTTTTAAATCAATGCATCTGCAAACACCGTACAGCAAACACATATTTTCTTGACACAGTCATCTAAACATGCCCATAACTGTTAGGATTGATGAGTATTTAAACGTGAGAAAACATTGTATTACCGCGAGTGAATGTTGAACAGAATGAATGAATTGTGTGCATGTGTTAAAGAATTAATGAATGCGAGCGCGTGTGTGTGCATCCATCTGTTTAAACAGACAAAAACTAAACACGTAACGCATAATACAGTCCATGGCAATGTATATTAACGGGGGGACATTCGAAATTTCGACTAGTCAGATTCAAATGTGCTCAAGGCTCTTAAAGGGGATGGGAGCTGGCACTCTCATTGGTTTATTGCACGTTACGCCCAAACCACACCTACGGGTAATTAGGCTACTTCAGACCAACCCTTTTTAGATTTGCGCCCGGGCGCAAGAGTAATTTCTGCGCCGGTAAAATAGCGACATCGCCTTGGAACCGGCCACAAAGCAACTTGAACTTTGCGCTTCTCACTTGCGTTTCAGACTGTTAAAATAGGGTCCTAAGGATGTGGTTGAAGTGCTAGTCACCTGGTTTGTTGCTATGATTTCTATGGATGTTCTGCCAGTACATGCAATGATTATTAAAACACATTTCAGAATTCACTATGTCAACATAGATGGAGGAAACCTAGGCATAATTTAAGTAGAGATTTTGTAATGAGTAAATATTCTCTGAATCAACCAGGCACTGAATCAAAAGAAGCAACAGCCATCCTGAAGTACAACCGCAACAAGAACATTTTTACAACTGAGGTCAACATCCCTGATTTTGACATGGAGCTTGGTATAAAGCTAGCTGTGACCGACACTAACGTTAAGGGCAAGAAGATGAAAGGCGTCACCTTTGACGTATCCAACAAGCACATCCCACAGCTGACCCTGGTGGCACGAACCAGGTAATTCTGGACTTCAAAGGTAAATTGACGGTTGGTATGAGATTTTATGACACTGTCTGACATGGAATGTCTTGTTTTGTTTTTTTTACAGGCTTGAGATGATGAAGAACGCAATGTTAGAACTCCAAATGGCTATTCCTTCCCTCAAAGCAGACAGCGCTCTCACACTGACCCTGAAGAACGACGATGCGGTGATCATGGCTGTAGAAGCTGCCCTTAACCTCCCAGAGACCACCTCTGTGCAGAAAGTGACCCTGATATATGGTAAACGTCAACCTGACTACGACAATCCGGAAATTATGAAAATGTATGTGCAAATCAATATTTCTTATTCATACGTTTTTCAAATTTCCTTTTTTGTTCCTCTGTTGGATTGTTTGTAACCCTTCGCAGATGACAACAAATTTGAGGTTGAAATGAACTCTGATACAAATTCAGACATCCAGAAACTGATTCCAAATATAGAGAACTACCATAGGCAACTGCAGCAACACATTGATGCCCTTCTGGACCAAAGGGTGGCCCAGACTGACATGAAGCTGCGTCACATTGTCACAAAAGGCATTGAGGTAAATTCTTGAATGAAGAATTATTACATTTTTTATTACAATTATCACTCAGTTTATTATTTTATTTTTTATATTAGTATTTATTTAGTGATCTGTTATTTATTGTAATGTACCCCATAAAGGCAGGTAATATTTGGCTGGACAAGTTGTCTGCAAGCATCCCCTCGATAGAAAAACTACGGAGCAAGAGAAGCATCTCAGATCTTACCTTGCCTGCGCTGCCTGAAAGATTGTTTTTTCAAGCGTAAGTTTTCACTGGATTGAGCTCTTACAGGGTTATGTTAATACCACTTTGATGAATAGACTAACTTTGAAAAAACATAGCATGTTTCAAATACATGAATTGTTAATATTTGTATTGAAATAATGTGTGTTTTGACTTCTTAATAGAGACAGTTTATTCAGATACCAGTTCAACAAGGACAAGATGGATGTGAACATTCCTTTACCCCTTGGAGGGAAGTCCTCAGAGGAGATACATTTCCCAGCCACCTTATCCGTACCGAACATTAATATACCAACACTCGGGGTCCACATTCCTGCCAAAACCTATCCAGTACCAACGTTTACCATACCACGATCCGTGGACTTCACTGTCCCTCTCCTGGGTCTTTTTGAGGCATCCACAAAGATAAACAGCAACCTTTACAATTGGGAAGGCAGCATCGCTGGGGGTAACAACACCATGGATGTACCCAACTACATTGTCCAGTACAAAGCTATGGCCCAGTCCCCTTTCAACCCATTGTCATATACAATTGAAGGTAAGATAACACAGAGTTAAAATGAATAATTGAACAGAACCATTTGTGCTTTGTTACTCGATAGAAAAGGTTAATAAGATGTCAGCCTTAACCTTTTCTGTTCATTAATACTGACATTACTCTCATTTTTGTTTGCTGTTGAAGGTACCGGGATGGTGTCTGGAAAGGTTGATAATGTAAAGTATATTGTGAATGGCTCCCTTAGCCATAGCCTCATTGATGCAAGCTTCAGCATTTCTGAAGGTTTAAGAATGATAGACAATCTAATTGCAAGGGTAAACTACAAGCTCCTAGTATCAAGTCCCCTGGGGCTGCAGAGCTCTCTTGATTACTCTGCCCTATCGACCTCCACTGCTGATAAAGTCACAGGAGATGGCAAATTGGATGGATTGCTTGAAATAGGTCCATTGCATACCACTGCCACCTACACACAAAGCTACATCCTCCTTCCTCAGGTCAGAGAAGGCAGGGGAGAGTCCAGCCTGCGTATCAGCTCACCGCTAATCCAACTCAACAACATTATACAGGGAGTTTATGCAAACAATGAATTGAACATTGTATCCAAAACAAATGTACAGGATCAAGTACTGCAGCATGTGTCAGAGCTTAAGTACAAAGGTGCACAGGTGACCCTGAAGAGTAATGTGGTTGCAGCAGCTCTGGGTAAAATGCTTAACAACAAACTTGAGCTTGGCTTGTCCAGTCAACTGGTGATTTTCAGAATCGAGTCCCAGGCAGATGATGCAACAAATAGGGCATTCTCCCTCTTAACTGGTACTGTGACTTCATATGGACTCGAAGTCAATTCGGAAGGTTCACTGACCTCTAATGTAGGTCGCGCTCTGCACAAAGCTTCGTTAACAATTAACCAAAATGGTGTAACCACCAGTGGAACTAATAACATTCAGTGTAGTCCTGTAACATTTGAGAACGTCTTTAACAGCAACATAGACCAGAGTGGAGTGACCCTCTCATCTCTATCAAAGGCAATGGCTGAGGAAGCTAGGGGAGAGCTGAACATTGAAGTCAAAGTCACAACTACAGAAGCATCACTGAATGGCGTCTTCAAGGGCTATGCACACGATGCAAGCACAAGAAACAACCTTAATTTCCTGTTAAACCGAAGGACTTTGAGCATTTCCAGCAACTCAATGGGATCACTGAAGCAGCGAAAAACTGAAAATAGCCACACACTGGTCCTCACTCTATGGACTGCAGATCTCCACTCCAAAACAGACAACTTTATCTGTGAAGATGTTTACTACAAACATGATATCAAGATGAATATGAAACCATTTGTCATGTCAATAGATGTAACCAATGATTTGAAGCTCCAAAGTTTAAATTTCAACAATGAGGGACACCTGCGACTGCAGCCAATCATGATGGACCTAACGGGAAGCTTGAAAGGAGCCAATGGAGAGGTAGATCAAATCAAACATACATACCAAATCAAATATGCAGACATGGCAGGGACCATGAAGTCGAGTACATCTGGGAGAATAATGGATGTCAAGCTGAGTCACAACTGTGAATTTGAATTTGCTGGACTTGCCTCCAAATCCATATGTGAAGCACAAGTCACCTCTGAATCCTTACGTTTTGATGGCAATATTCGCACCATGGCTGTGCCATTTAGTTTCACCTTGGATGGACTTATCAATAGCGATGGAGAATTAAATCTATTTGGAAAACACACTGGACAACTTTATAGCAAGCTGCTGATCAAGGCTGAACCAGCCGCCTTGGCATATTCCCAGGACTGCCAGGTATCAACCAAGCATACGTTAGAAAGTGGCGTGTCCTCTGCTCATATTGATAACAAATGTAATGGGCTATTAACGCCCAGCAAACAATCTCTGAACTGGAAGTCTCAATCCAAAATGAATAGGCAAGATTACAATCAGGAAATCAATACTTACAATGACCCTGCAAAAATTGGATTTGAGTTTTCTGGCGTACTTCTTACAGACCTTTTCAGTCAATTGAATTACATTCGAGAAACAAAATTGCCAGAAATACAAGAGTTCAAGACCTCCGGTTTTCTAAAGTATGATAAGAACAGTGACTGCCATACTGTTGAGATTCCTTTCATAAAGAGCCTGCCTGCTGCGTTTGACATTGTGAAAGAAGCTCTTCTGAAAGCTTTAGAATCTCTGCAACAATATGTCAACAGAATTGATGTTATTTTGTTAATTAAACAATTCAGAACCAGGCTAAATCAGATACCTATGGAGGTGAATGATCTTATAAGACAAATGGATCTAGAGAACAAAGTAAAAGAGATAAAAGAAAAGGTAACTTATTTGACAAAGGACTTTTCTGTAACAATAGATGACCTGGAACTTGCTGTGGAAAAACTGAAAACCGACTTTGGAAAAACAGTAATTGAAATTGCCCACAAAATCCAAAATGTAATTTGTACAATCAAAGACTTTGTATCAACAGGAGACTTTTATGATTTCATGTCCAATACACTCTCAAAAATCGGGAATAAACTCATGGACTTTGATCAAAACTACAAAATTCGACTCACACTTATCAAAGCATTAAATTCTATGGAGGATATTGTAAGACAGATTGATTTGAAAAAACTTACAGAAAGCAGCCTTGCTTGGCTGCAGGATCTCGATGCTAAGTACAATATCTTGGAAAAAATTAAGAAAACCATCGCTACATCAAAACACATAGTTGAGACTTTTGATGTCAAAATGTTTTTCCAGGATTTAAGAGATGATATTATTTCATTGGATATACCTCAGTATGTTCAGCAACTTTCTTACGACATACCCTACTCTGATATAACAAACGTGATTGAGTCTATGAAAGATATTCTTATCAATTGGATTGATGAATATGAAATACCAAACAAACTCAATGCAGTGTATTTCTACATTAGGGATCTTATTGTTAAATATGATCTTGATGAAAAATTTAAGGACTTATTAGATCAATTAGTGGTGCTCATTAAAGAATTAGAAATTGAAAAAACTGTACAGTTAGCAGTTGATCATTTGAAAGCTCTATGCAATAAATTTCAATATATCTATGATGAAATTATGCAATTCATTTTTCGTGTAACTGAGCAATTTAAATTAATTGACTGGAAGCAAATCTTTCAGGAGCTAAATAGAAGCATCTCATCAATACTAAATTCAATGAAGAAATTTGATTACAATTCATTTGTTGACAAGTCTAATGAGAGGATAGCTGAAGCAATTAAGTACCTTAATGAGCAGATTAAAACATATGGAATAGTTGATAAAATAGAGGCCACTAGGGACTTTATAAGAGAAAGACAGACTTCAATTATCAAATATATTGAGGAGCTCAAAAACACTAAAGTTGCTGAGGTTCTACAGAAGTTCTATGATGTGATTAACACCACAGCTTACATTGACATGAAGATGAAAGTGAAGGAAATCTTAGAAGACACCAGGCAAAGAGTCCTTGGAATGGACATCAAAGATGAAATCTACATCCACCTTCAAAGGCTGAGTGAGTCCTACTCTAATATGATCACTTTCATCTCTGAAAAGTTGAGTAAACTAATGGCACAGATTCACAAAATATCAAATGAACAAGACATCATTCATCAAATTGAAGAGGGCATGCTTGGTGTTCTGGATGCTCTGAAGAGAGTTGAAATTGTAGCGCCATCTTTCAAAGTACCACTTACGGACCTGACCATTCCCCAATTCAAAATAAAGCTGAACAAACTACAAGAGATCAGCATACCAGATAGAATTTCAGTTCCCGGATTCACTATCTTCAATTTCGTAATTCCTTCATTTACCATTGATTTTAAAGAGATCAAAACAGACATAATTGCAATAATAGACCGCATCAGAGAGTATGAGATCCCAATGATTGAGCCTGATGAAATCTTTGGAGATCTTAAAGTTCTCTACTTGTTTAATCTGCCAGATTTGACTTTGCCAGAAATTACTCTTTCAGAAATCAAATTTCCTGTGATCAACATTCCCAAATTGAATCTGGGAGACTTTAGTATTACAATGCTTCCCATTCCAGAGATCACAGAGATTCCTGAGATACCCAGTGAAATTTGTCTTCCAGTTTTTGGCAAGCTCTATAGTGAGTTTAGACTGGACTCTCCCTTTTACACCCTTGTAACAACAGTACTTATCCAGAACTCAACAACTACTTTCAAAACCCCACAGTTTACTGCCTTTTTAACCTCCAAGGGAATGTCAAATATAGATCTCCTTGACTATTCCTTAGATGCCATAGCTCGTGTAGAAGCTCCCAGAATGAAGAAGTTGATGTTGACAGAGACTTTAAAAGTCACTCATGTAGCCTTTTCTATTGATCATGAGGGGTCATTGACCATAACTGGACCATCTGCTGAAGTAGCTGTAACCACCACTGCCAAGATAACTACTAAAATGAATTCATGTAACTTGGTCAACAAGGGAAAACTTACACTAAATAGTGGAGTCACAGCAGCAGTGGAAACAACCTACAATCATAGCCTGAACATTCCAATGGCGGAAATCTCAAGCGAAGCAACAATGACACAATATATGGAAACCAAAATAGAATCTGGTATTGTTTCTGGAAATATTAAAAACATCGGAAATGGAAAATGGTCCATTCAAGACTATTCTGATGAAGGCACGCATAAATGTGATCTGGAATTCACTGTCAATTTTGGCACTGCTACCTTAACCATTGAGGGAGAAACTAAAAGTAATGCCATACAATTTAAGAAATATATTACTGCTGAATCAGTAATACTAAGTCACATCATTGTTGATGCAAAAGCTGAGGCTGAACTTCCATTTCTTAAAAGCAGCGTCTTTTCTTTAAAGGGCGAGGCACATGTTGAAGACTTGAAAATTGCACTGACCACGTTTTATGATGCTGAACTCATTGGAAGATTGAGTGGACCAGTGTCTCACTCTTTGGAATTCTTGGTTCAGCCTTTTGAAATAGCGTTCAATTGTAAGAATAAATGCAATGCCAAAATCTCTCTTCCGCTCAAACTCACTGGAAAGTCAGACTTCCAGCATGACTTTGGCCTAATCCTTAATCCGGAACAGCAACGGCTTGGTTGGGCTGCTTCAACCAGATTTAACCAATATAAGTACAATCACAATTACACAATGGAAAACAATGATATGGAATTGTTCCTACATGCCACAGCATATGGTGAGGCTAATTTGGACTTTTTGACTCTTCCCCTCAGTATCCCAGAGATAACCGTTCCTTACCTAGAAATGAAAACACCTGAATTGAAGGAATTCTCTTTTTGGGAACATGCTGGCATAGGATCCGTGTTAACCACTCCCCAGCAAACATTTGATATGAACCTCGACCTTCATTTCCATAAGAACCCACAAATGCAAAGCATCAATGTCGATTTTGGACCAATTTACAGTGCAATTGGTGATATTCTCCCTGGTACCTTTGAAGATTATAGAGATATGTTGGTTAATTGTCTGAAGGATTCCTATAACCGAGCAAAGAAACATTATACCAAGCACAATATTGAAACTCCTAGCCAGCCTCCTCGAATCTTCATGTTCCCTCAATATACAGTACCAATCCTTAATATTGAAGTTTCTGCCTTTACGGCAGAGATGCCAGCTTTCAGCTACTTTGTTCCAAAAGAGTTCAGTACACCAAGTTTTAAAGTTCCAGTCATAGGTTTCTCTGTGCCATCCTATGCTCTTGTTCTGCCATCGCTAGAACTGCCTGTCATCCATCTTCCTGAGACGCTGAACAAACTTACCCTACCTACTATTACTCTACCAGCCATTCAAAACAAAATCTGGATTCCATCACTGGGTAATGTGTCTCATGAGTTCTCTTTTAAGTCCTCTCTGATTACGCTGCGGGTGAATGCTGACCTTTTTAATCAGTCCGACATCGTGGCACAATTCGGAGCTTTATCAACTTCGGTTTTCGATTTTTTAAATGGAAAACTGGACGGAGCTGCTAGTTTGACAAGAAAGAGGGGAATTGAATTTGCTACATCTCTGTCTGTGGTTCACCAAAATCTAAAAGCAAATCATGTCTGTGCTGTAAGCCTCACCAAACAAAGCATGGAAAGCTCAATGGCCAACACTGCAAAACTTGATCTACCCTTCCTTACTGTGGAAGTGGATCAAGGACTCCTTGGAAATACCAGGACGAAACCAAATGTAGCCTCCAAAATGAAGCTGAAATACATGTTTACAATTCCATTGATTCATTCTGTGGCAAAGGGTAACATAGATCATAATTTGATGCTAGAAGCTCTTACATCATATGTCTCACTGGACACATCTACTAAAGGAAAAACAGACGTTTTAGTGATGGACAGTTACAGTTTTGAAGGAGATCTAGAAAATGAAGCCAATTTCTACATTAATGCAAATGGATTGCGTTCAGCTTTTAAATTTCTTCTGATTTCAAATATTGACCGCCAACAAGAGCTGCGAAGCAGAACAAACATCTTTCATTTAGATATAGACAAGAGATCTGCACTTGAAGTGTCTTTGCAGCGGCTGTACGCGACAATGGAATACACCAGCCATAATAATGCCAACTTTGCATTTGTAGATACACTGGGGAAACACACTGCTAAAGGTACACTGGAGTTTGTTCCACTGACAACCCTAAAGGCTACATTGGACAGTGATGCACTTCAATCATCAGCTGCACTCATTCAGAACATCAACCTAGCCATTTCAAGGGAGAAGCAGGCCTTCACCTGGCATAGCGGAGGACAGCTGGGAGCCTTCAGCAATGCCATTGATTTAGTGATCTCCAATGATGAGGCTGAAGTACGAATGGATATGACTTGCTCAGTTGAAGCGTACATACAGTTCCTGAAGTCCCTGAGACTGCCTGTGTATCATCGGTCCCTCTGGGATGTGCTCAGGTTTGATCACGCTCAAATAAACGATCCACAATTATTTAATGCGTCTTTCAGCATTGTGTACACAAAGAGCCAGGATGGAACACTGTTTTCCATACCATCTCAAATATTAGACAACGGAGTCACTTTCAGCATTCCTGAGCTTACCCTGGCCATGCCTGGCTGGGTTAAACAAATTCCATCTAGCATACGGAAAATTGATATGCGAATTGAAAATCTTGACTTTCCTGATCATTTAATACTACCACCCGGAATCTCAATTCCAGCCTTTGATGTCCCATTTACAACCTTGCAAGTGCAACCTTTCATTGTTGATATGAAGAACTTGAACATTCCAAAGACAATCTCTACTAAAGCTTTTTACATCACGCTGCCTGGCCTGCCAACAATTTCCATTCCCCGCTATAACATAGATACCCAGTTTCTTCCGGGAAAAATGTCCTTCCTCTCACTTAAGATACCCCAACATGAAATTTCCATCTCAGCCTTCCAACTCCCAAGGGAAAGTCCATTCATCACTATTCCACAGCAAACTATGGAAATTCCTGAAATTGCCATATTTCTGCCATCAAGTGTGTTCATCCCAATGTTTGGTGCCCTCACTGCCACATGGAATATTTCTTTACCCGGATACAATGTGGCAACAACAGCCAAAGTGGAGAAAAAGGATTCCCACCTTGTTACAGCAGCAAAGTCTACCTGTTCTTCCACAATGAACTTCTTGGAGTATGATCTCGATGGTATGATATATTTCTTTTGAATGATTGTTATAATCAGTTTTCATTCATAAGATTGAGGGAAATTAGCCTGAATTGAATGTCATTCTATAATATTTTTGCAGCCGCAGCAACTCTTGGATTTGACAATGGACTCATGGATCTTAATGGCCATTGCAACTTCGTTCACAGTGATGTAAATGTAGCCTGGCAACACACATTTGCTCAAAATATGAGGTAAAAACACAAAATATACTGCAGATATGTTGGCCCTTAATGTCTTTGCTTTAAAAAAATTAATATATTAATAATATGAATATGTATTGTAGTAGAAGGCATGTCCAAAATATTTCAGTGAATATCTCAGAATTGAGTCCTAAAACATGATTTGAAGTTATATTTGTGTCCTGTGTGCATCTTAGTTATGAATGTATTTCTTATTGTGGATTATTTTCTTTTTAAGGGTTAAGCGTCAAACTGCTGAGGCTGTGTAAGTTCTCAAATTGCTGACTATTGTGAAAAATAATTAGTAAAATTGTACATACAACATGAACTAATTTTACCATGTCAATGTAATTATTATGTTCCAATGGATGGGCGACAACCTCTAAGAATGTATTTTCCCCCATCTAACATCATTTTGTATTTCTTTTTAGGGTGTCTCATCATACAGTTAATGTTGACATCACCAGCCCAACCTTTGCAGATTTGAGCTTTCGCTATGCCTCACGCAAAGATGGAATCACAGCATCCATGTCTTCTCCATCATCAGGCTTCCTTGGACTGTATCTTCAGCGAAGGTCTCTATCACAGCTACATGGAAAATTGTTCAGTCGCTATTTGGTAAGATACAGTTAAAAAAAACTATGTTGTGGGCATTTCTATCAATATGCTATGCCTATCCTTTCTTTTAAAATCGATCTTTTCTACTTTTACAGAGGAATCCTGGGAAGGATATTGATATTCTGATTGTCAAAGCCACTATTAAAAACTCAGAAAAGCTAAGCATACTAACCTCTTGGAACATAGGAGTCCTTGGTGATTTTATTGAGGGCTTAAAGGGTAGATTGCCTGCCATTACTGAAGCAGTTCTCAAGTTCATTAATAAATACCACACTGCCCACTTTGGTTTTGACCTTAATCGTGGTGGAATAAAGTTTAGGAACACACTCACTAATGCCATGGAACAAGCTCACAAGGACGTTGCTGAGTCTGTCAATGCACTTCAGGAATTAATTGATAAGCTTGGCTCTCAATCAATGGCTTTTGACCTCAATGTGCACATTTCTAACAGCATTAGAAAATTAAGCAAATATGCTGAGCAGGTTGTTGAAAACACAATGGAAGCCATTTTGACCTTCCTACGTAACGTGGAGATCCCTATGCCTGGATCTGATCAGAAGCAGACCGGTCTGCAGGTCTTCCAGCGGGCCTGCCGCTATATTTCCGATGGATTTGACAGAGCCATGCAAAGGTTTTCTAGGATAATGAACACTGTAACTAGTAACATTCGAGGAATAGAGTTTACAATCCCCGCAACTGATGTTGTTGTTAAGGGACAAGAGATCCAAGAAGAACTAACGTCTGCTTGGAAATCCCTGCTTGAACGGAGAGTGCAGGCGCTTCAGATCTGGAGGGAGATGTCTTTGGAAAAGCTATTCCAGAGCCTTAGTGATTTCTTGCAGATGTTTGTTCAAAAGGCAGACGAGCTCATTGCTTCCCTCAGAGCTGAAAACCCAGAGTTGGCCTCCCGAATGGATGGGATCTATGCGGAGGGGGAAAACACATTGATATCTTCAAAACAACACATTGAAGACGCAAAGAAACACCTAGCTCAGTATAAAGACCATGCAAAACTCAACATTCAGGAAGTATATAATGGCATGAGTATGGAACGTATAAACAGTGATCTTGAGGACCTCATCAACATTGTCCAGTTACATCTTTATGGAGGATTGGAGGAATTTCTCGTTTTTTTGGAAGATATAATACAGGATACAGGAGCATTTAGGTTCAGTCATAAAAGTTTGAACATTGATATTCCTCTTCCTTTTCTTTGGACTTCTTTTGCTGAATGGCCGATAATATTTCGAACCATGAGATGATTTTATTTCAATTTATGGAAATAGAGAGTATGGATTAGGATGTAGCTGACATTTTCATTGTTTATCATAATTAAGGGTAGGTAATTAAAGATGGTGTTATCTGTATCACATTGTAATAAAATATGAATCTAAACTGAATTAGTATTTATTTATTTAATGCAATCAAATAAGAAATGCATGTTTGTGCCCAGCCTTGGATCGTGAATGATTGATTGATATATCGCAAAGTATGAACTGTTTTCCTCTGTTGGTGATTGCTTAAATTTAAACTAGTCCCTTTCTTAATATCAGATATAAATGCCTCGCTCTTTAAGTTTTACTGAGGAATGCATTTCATTGAAAATTCAAATACACATTTCTAGCTGGTGCTGTGCAAATAACAAACATTATTTTGAATACTATGACTATGACATGTTTGGCAAAAAGAAAGGTATTATTTAACGCAACAGCATAATCAGTACGTTTTTGTAAGGATGTAGACCTACCAGGTTTCGATAGACAGCTTATAGAATGGAACTGTGATGGCAACCATTTTTGATTAGTAATGATTTCTGTAAAACGCAGCGCAATGATTTGTGACTGAAATAATGTAACGGAACCGGTCAGGAGTAAAGCTATATATATATATATATATATATATATATATATATATATATATATATATATATATATATATATATATATATATATACATATATACACACACACGCACACGCACACACATCTAACAAACATTACAATACATTGTAAATCCCTACAACCCACCCTGGTCCCTGGCATTAACCAGTCATCTTCAGAGGATTGAAAAGTAGACCGAGAGAGGATCCTGCTTGTTAGCGTTATCCCGGACTACCTCAACGAAATTTCCGTTCTCGTCCTATGAGTTGTGTACGCCAGTTAACAGCCGCATGAGAGGCTGATAAGAACATTAAAAGAATCACAACAACCACAACGACAAGGACATTTTTAAACAAATTATTTGACAAAGCAATTCCGAAACATGTAACGGAACTGAGTATCCCTTTATCGGAGAGCCATCCCCTCTCTCACCACTATTGGCAGGCACTGAAAGTCCCGCCCTCTCCCTCGCCATTCACCATCCGGTTTCCGGTTTGAGATGAGAACGCCTACTGGGTAGGAGTGGGAGGGGCCTATCTACCAACCAGGAAGCGTCTGCACACGCTTTATATCATACAGTCACAACCTGACCAGGTGACGCTTTATATCTTTATAATCAAAACCAGAAAGGTAACGCTTTATACCTAATATCTATATATAACCTGATAGTTAACGCTTTATATCTTTTTAGTCACAACCATACAGGTAACGCTTTATGACTTTATATCAAAACATGACAAGGTAATGCTTTATATCTTTATAATCACAACCTGACCATGTAACGCTTTATATTATCTTGTTAGTATATGCTACACGTGAACCTCGGGCTCCGTGAATAGTGGGGACAATTCTATGCTATTCCCCACTATTCACTAGCGCTTTATATCTTTAGAGTCATATCTGACAAGGTAGCGCTTTATATCTTTATAATCGCAACCGGACAAGGTAACGCTTTATAACTAATCTAAAACCTGACTGGTCCACTCTGTGTTTGGTAGCCTACTCGGCTGAGTCATTTCCGACTGCTGCTTGATGACATAAATGAAAAAGTCTCACCTATAATCGATTTATTAATGTAGCTGCTTCGTATGACATAAGTAGTAGGCTATAAGATGTATGTACAATAACCTCCTTGAAGCGATTGATATATTAAGCTGGAAATATTTAATTCGATGTAACATTTGACAAACGTGTGATACCTCTCATCCTTATCTTTATTGTCATCTCAACTAAATTATACTTTACCATGTTCTGTAATAAATAGAATTGCACACTTTCGTGGAGATACTTGTTCTGTAATTAATAGTATAACACAACTGGACTGCTTTGTATTCAGACTATTACTATGTTATTAGTTACAAGCTTGCATTATTGTCTTTCAATCTTCTATCCACCTATTAAACAATTGATTCACACCAATCCATGCAAATACTGGCTGGTTAATGAACACTCATTTATGATGTAGGCTACTGAGCTGAAAACATAGATAAAAAAAAGAAAAATCATTAAGTGAGGAATGTTTCATCATCAACCACTTACCAATCTCTTCTGTTGTGTAGGCTGGGTTATGGAGTCCGCTGGGACAGAGGGGAACAGCCTATCACGGACTGATTTCATCTATTGCTGCGGTGCCGTCACAGAGGTCCTCCGATTTGGCCCGGCTCACCTGAACCATGAACACAAGGTTCTGTTTCTGGTCATCCCTGGTTAGTTTGCCCCATGTTCAGATTCTGACCTGCCGTTTGTTAACTCTTATTGTTACATGATGAATTTATGTATTTATTGTCCTGTTTATGTATTTCAGCATTATTTATTAATTATTTCTGTGGTCACTTTAAAAAAAAAAAAACATGTTTATGGCGAATGTCAAGAATCCCAGAAGTCGAAATCGCGAATGGAAAGAATGGGAAATGGAAAGAATGGAAAAAATGATTCAAACGAGGTGGGTGGGTAGTAGGGCTGTAACAATACGCGTATCGAAACCGAAATCGCGACACTCAAAGCCACGAACCTGTCTCGCGGTGTGAGAAGGCAGAAGCGCGATACGCCCTTTCTAACTCTCCGGTCAAATTGTCCGATTGAACTTTGCTAATAATTTGTCTAAATAATAGTCTGCTGACAGCGCCCCCTCTTATCGATGCCGTAAGTTTGCGACGAGATGCCGTCGAAGTCCTCATATGCGATATGAACGACATTTATCCAGAGTGGGCCAAGCGCGAAAAAAATTGCCTGTGTGATCCTGTCTCTATTGTTTTGTGTGATTTGACCGGCAGTTTGTCCGCTTATAGGTCGGAATGAAGCGGCCACCGATTATTGACAGGATGGGTACTTTATTCTACCGGACTCGTTCGCTTCTTCACTAGACACACGCGCTACCGCTCGCTCTCCTCGCTCGTCCACTCACTCGCTGACTTCACTCACACACACACATACGCACACTGCCATTCTCGCGCACACACATAGGCCTACGCTATTCGTAACACTATGCCTCGTAATTGCGACGTTCATGTTAGGCGTTCATGTTTTTTCCCATCTACTGAAAGTTAGGCTATTAAACATGTTGCATTCTATACGGCCTGATTATGTCATTATTTAAGCTAAATAGCCTAATAAGAGGCGCTAATAGGATATTTGACTAAACCAACCAAACTAGTTGAGGGTTTTTGCCTACCTGCAAGCATCCTCCCACTGCATCTTTGGTTATTGATTAATTTAGCTATACTTTAATAGTATTCTTTTTGTTCAAATCTGTTCAGTGTTCCAAATTATTTGTTATTAAATGTTACATTAAGTTAATTGTTATATTAGTGTTGTTAAAATAAAATGCTGTTTAAATTTAAAAAAATCGTGGGATGTATCGAACCGTGGGTCAAAAATCTTGATACAAACCGAATCGTGAGTTGGTGTATCGTTACAGCCCTAGTGGGTAGGTCTATCACAGGATGCAGTCTAGTAATTCCTACTGGATGATCGTTATTAAAGTGCATATTGATTGTACTGGCCAGTTGTTTCGTTGTCAGTTGTTTTAGAGGATTTAAACTGTATAAATGCATGCTATGGTAGAAAAACGATAGACAACTGTCTTTAAATGATTAAGCCGCATATCACCCGATTACCATGGAAGCTGAGTTGTCAGAATAAGCTAGTCCTGAATGTGACTACTTGCTGTTTCTACAGTTGTATTTATCATGATAATGCCTGTTTACTCTTAACTGAACTGTACATAAGGGTTAACAACCCCGTCTGGGGACAAGTGGACACCATGCCTTACCCTAACCTGGTGGTTTGACATCCATCATCTTGGCTTTAATAGTGAAGCCTTATTGTCTTAAGTGTGTCCTGATCAACCCATGGTAATTAGTAGACTTCATGAAGCTGCCCACCGTATTTGCATAATAACATATTTTTGACGGTCGTAATTCTTGTTATTCCCCATTCTTGACTTTCCGGATTCCCTTTGGCCAAGAAATAGACTACAGAACAAAAAGAAATAGGGAATCATGCATGGGGAAACGTATACAAAGACAAAATGTGACTATATACCCTGCTTGGCTGTAAATAGTTTCTGTCATATATGCTCTAACATGCAGTTTTTAAAGTGTAATGGTCAGACATTTAGCAATGTTGTCCACCTCTAACTCCTCCAGGTAACCCTGGCATCGTGGGTTTCTACAAGACCTTTATGCAGGCTCTTCATGCTTCTTTTGGCTTTCGACATCCAGTGTGGGCTGTGAGCCATGCCGGCCACTGCGACCCGCCAGTCTCCATGGACATGGTTGAGGGTAAGGTACCACACATTTTATCCTTATCAGAGTATGCATATCTGTGCCAGTGGAGTGTGAAATAAGCCCTTTATATCTATGAAGGGTTACGGCTTGGATGCAAATGTTTATTTAAGTGCTGTCAAGCGATTAAAATATTTAATTGCGATTAATCGCATCAATGCCATAGTTAGCTCACGATTTATCGTGCGTAATCGCAAATTCTTTTTCTATGCTAAATATCCCTTGATTTCTTTGTCCCATTAATTTTTCTTATTTTAATGCTAATTTTAATTAACATGGAGAAGTGCATCGGCTTGCCTTGTGCAAATGTTTTTTATCGATAACAACATTGGCATATACTGGTCAAAACAGGACGATACAAAAAAAAAGCCTATAGTGCAATTAAACGATGAACATACAAACATACTGCCTTGAACATAACAGTCAGGCTACTGCTTCTTTCTTTTGAGCCCAAAAAAAAAAAGGAAATAATAATATATGTATATATTTTTTTAAAAATAAAAGAGTTGAGTTAATCGCGATAAAAAAATGATCGCCGTTAAAAATTGGTTTGCGTTAACGCCGTTAATAACGTGTTTAACTGACAGCACTAGTTTATTTGGTCATCTAAATGGATCACTCCCCCTAGGGGCCGCCTCACCCCTCCTAGGGGCCGCCTCACTCCCCCTAGGGGCCGCCTCACTCCTCCTAGGGGCCGCCTCACTCCCCCTAGGGGCCGCCTCACTCCCCCTAGGGGCCGCCTCACTCCCCCTAGGGGCCGCCTCACTCCTCCGAGGGGCCGCCTCACTCCTCCTAGGGGCCGCCTCACTCCCCCTAAGGGCCGCCTCACTCCCCCTAGGGGCCGCCTCACTCCTCCTATGGGGCCGCCTCACTCCTCCTAGGGGCCGCCTCAATCCTCCTAGGGGCCGCCTCACTCCTCCTAGGGGCCGCCTCACTCCCCCTAGGGGCCGCCTCACTCCCCCTATGGGCCGCCTCACTCCTCCTAGGACGCGGGCGGGTGCTGTTGAAAGACGGTTTATTGTAATGTTTGCAGACAATGCTACCGGACGATGGTTCAGGGCCCCTACCTCAGTAAGGGGGCTGGTTCGGGGGGCGCTACCTCAGTGAGGGGGCTGGTTCAGGGGCCCTACCTCAGTGAGGGGGCTGGTTCAGGGGCCCTACCTCAGTGATGGGGCTGGTTCGGGGGCCCTACCTCAGTGAGGGGGCTGGTTCGGGGGCCCTACCTCAGTGAGGGGGCTGGTTCAGGGGCCCTACCTCAGTGAGGGGGCTGCTTCGGGGGCCCTACCTCTGTGAGGGGGCTGCTTCGGGGGCCCTACCTCTGTGAGGGGGCTGCTTCGGGGGCCCTACCTCTGTGAGGGGGCTGCTTCGGGGGCCCTACCTCAGTGAGGGGGCTGCTTCGGGGGCCCTACCTCAGTGAGGGGGCTGCTTCGGGGGCCCTACCTCAGTGAGGGGGCTGCTTCGGGGGCCCTACCTCAGTGAGGGGGCTGCTTCGGGGGCCCTACCTCAGTGAGGGGGCTGCTTCGGGGGCCCTACCTCAGTGAGGGGGCTGGTTTAACCTGTGCACTCTGGGTCCTTAACAGGTGTGCAGCCTCACCCAGGCCCGGGTCAGTCTGACTCTGGCCAGGTGAGGATGCATGGAGCAGCCTTCATACACACACAACAAAGTTACTGGTGCTTTTCTGTGTCTTTGTTTAGATGCCTCTTTCATCGAAGAGGGCGACATATTCGGGATCAATGGGCAGATTGAGCACAAACTGGCCTTCCTAAGAAAGCATGTTCCCAAGGAAACCCGCCTGGTTCTGCTGGGTCACTCCATCGGCTGCTACATCATTCTGGATATGATGAAGAGAAATCCTGAGCTCCAGGTCAGTTGAAGTTCTGCCATAGAATCACCACATGAAACCAGTTTCACTTCTTGTTCTTCATATTGCAGGTGTGTACAGTTATAAAAGCTGATGAGACACGGCAAGTCCCTCAAAATGCAATGCAATGCAAGGTTGGTTTTGAAACATGCAGCTGCTGCCACCTAGTGGACCAACGGATTAACATGTTTTACTTACAATTTTATATATACACTGTATATATAAATTATGAAATGAAAGGCTGGGGTTTTGTTTTATATAATTTGTTTATATTGTTAAGGAGTAGTAGTATTGGTGCGTTCACATCACTGAAAACATTTTAGCGACATCGGAAAGTTCTCGGGAACGACACCTTATGACGCTCTTATTATTCTACTTCTGTTCGGCAACTTGGGCCAGATTTTGATAACAGAGTTGCCCAGTTGGTGACGTATGGTTTACTTGTGACGCGCATGCACATGGCGGAACTTGAAAGTTTTAATCAATATAAAAGAATCAACCATTATATCACATACTCTACGATTGATTTACGTTGTAATCTCTGTTTGCATCGACTTTGCTCAGTTTTAAACATTGTGTACTGGCTAACCAGCTCTAGATAAGGGCAAGTGCTGCCTTCCATACAGTGGCAATACAACATGCTTTTTTTTTATCTGATAAAAAATCCCTGCGGTGAAGAACTTTTAGATTCCTAACGCAGTGCACATGAACGGTCGCTGAACATAATTTATTTCATTGTAACATTGCTATAAAGGAGTATATCAGGGCTGCAAAATTAATTGTTTGGCAAATTGAACCGATAATCTGTTAATCGCAATGAATAATCGTAATACCAATATCTTACCACATAATCACAATCATTTTCGTCAAAATGGACGAAAATAACTAATATTTCCATCCTAACTTTTCCTATCAGCCTACAGCCAATCTGCACAAAGCAGCTCTGTAACCGTTGATTCCACCCCCACACATTGATGATGATTCCATATAATACATTGCACTCATATACAGTGTTGGGAAGGATACTTTTAAAATGTATGCAGTTCTAGGATACAGAATACATGCCCAAAAATGTAATATGTAACGTATTCCGTTTCATCACTCAATCTGAGTATTGTATTCCGAATACTTGGATTACTTCCACATTGAATTGCATTTTATAAGTGTAGGAATGCAGCATCAAATCCTGCTTACTAAACAGGCCTATTCTGGTGTGTTCTTCTGTTCAAACTGGCTGAATGTGTTAGGCCCAAGTCTCCCTGAAAGGTCACTATTTAATATAATTTTCTGTAGTGGAAGAAAGACTATAAGGGTATGTTAATGCGAAAGATATTTGCTATTACATCAAACCTTTTTTTTACTGAAAAAAGTTATGAAGCGTTCAATCATTGGAAGAAAAGGTCTGGGGCGGAGTAAAGATAAGAGAGTTGGGGAAAGCATCTGTGAAAGCAGGCTAAATAATCATGGATATCCAGTGGGTGGCACTCGTTGTGATAACCCTCGAGCTCCTTCTCCCTCATTCTGTTGCTGAATTTGTGAAATTCATCGCCATTTTTATGTGTGTTTTCCGGCATCCGTTTTCTGTGGGTGTCTGTCCAAATTCCCAGACGGTCCGAAAATTTGCTGCTAGTCTTGGAGTTGCCGCCAATCGCACAATAATTCCCATAATGCGCGCAGCTGAGTGGGTGCCTGTTAGGGTTAGGGTTAGGGTCCAAAAAGGCGTATTCTTTGTAGAACTGGATCGGACCGTGGTGCGTTCGCTTTCACATCTCAAGCGAACCGTACCAGGGTTCGTTTGGAAGCGAACCGAGACCAGCTGTTCAGGGAGGTCTCGGTCGGCTGGTTTGGTTCACATCGAAGTGAGGTGGTTGCATTCCCACCAACGCAGACGTACCGAACCAAGGGACCAAACTCGTTTAGTGCGTACTAAATGCTGTTGGTGTGAAAGCACGAATAAATTCCTGAAACAGAAGTATCGTCATGTATTCCATTGATTTCAACAATGTAACTGTATTCTAAATACCAACAATTTAAATTGTAACTGTAAGCGAATAGAGTTAGCTATAATTTGTATTCTGAATACGTAACGCCGCTACATGTAATCCGTTACTATCCAGAACTGCACATATAATACTGCATACAATACTAACCCTAACCCTATAATACTAACCCTAACCCTAATACTTCCAACAAACTGCATCAGTCCAACTCCAGAGTTCAATCTTTCCATTTCATTAAAAGGGTCCCAGACGGTACTGATTAAGATTGGTTTCATCCCCCTGGATAATAAAACCCAGAGGAATGTATTTGGCATAGTTGTAGAATATGTGGAATACCTGCCCTTCCTCAATAACATCCTTGATATCATCTCCAGGTCCTTAAGGCTGTCATGCTGTTCCCCACCATCGAGCGCATGGCCCAGACCCCCCAGGGCCGCATCCTGACCCCCGCCCTGTGCCACATGCGCTACCTGGCCTACCTGCCACTCTTCCTGCTCTCGCTGCTGCCTGAAAGGCTGAAGACCGCCCTGGTGAAGCTGGCCTTTAGCCGCATCCAATCCCTGGACAGCACGGTGGTGGCTCCCACCGTCGACCTGCTCAGCGGGGACTGCGCAGGTCGGTTTTATTACAACATAGCTTTCACTCCAGGGAATACAAAATGTATCTATATTTTATAGGAAATACAAAAAATGGGCAAAGGCAGTCAAATAAAAGCATGTGTTTTTATTACTCTATTGATCTGTTTTGTCTTTTTCAGCCAATGCTATGTACATGGGCGGTCAGGAGATGAAAGGTGTTTTGGAAAGAGATAACCTGACAATTAAAAATAATTTGAAAAAGGTAAGGGAAACCAATTATTTCAGATTGTATGCCTGTGCCAATTTATTTAATTGCAAAACCAGAGTTTGGGACTTGGTCTAAAAGTGCATGGTTCAGTATTTGTATTGTGGTGGTCATTCCCCATGCATGTTTTACTGGTATCACACAGAACAATTGTAGTAATGTAAATAGTATAAAATCACAACTTATGGGCCACTGTATGTTACTGGCATAATATTAGAAACCACTTCTCCCTCTTCAGCTTGTGTTTTACTACGGGGCGGCGGACCACTGGTGTCCTGTCCAGTATTATCACGACATCAAGAAAGACTTTCCCAGTGGAGACATAAGACTTTGCAGAAATGGCTTCCGCCACGCCTTCGTACTGGACACGGGAAAGGACGTTGCAGGGATGGTTATCGAATGGCTGTCCAATGATTTGAGGTCATGAGTTGGTCCTTGATACTAATATCATATAGGGAATATGTGAGTGAGGAACTCGATGACTCCATGTACCGGATCCAATAGGAAAAGCAAACTTTGGTCTGTGCGGGTAAAATCTGAAGAAGAAGTCTGATGACTGGAGACTGTTTTTTAAATGCAGTGCTGTATAAATAAATGTATTAAGTTACGTTCTTAAATCAAGAGTTGTACAGAGGGAGAGAGCAGAAGAAAGAACCAAAAAACAAGTGAATCAGTGAGGGAATAGCTGATGGATGGCAATGCCATTCCTAACAAATGATTCATAAATGATAGCGCTTAAATCATACAGTCAGACTTATTTACAGATTAAGATAAAATTAAATTGCATTTTATTAATCCCGAATGGGAAATTTGGATAATTATGATGTGCATTATGATGATTATGGTAATGTGATAAACCTTGATAGACTGGACTGCCTAAAGATTACTGCAACCAAATTTATCACACCAGTCAGCTCCAGCCTTAAAGGGGTAGTTCGGAATTTTGGACGTAGGGCCTGATTCCCAAGTTAGCCTTGGTGTTCTTTATCATTGGAGATAGTTTTCAACACATTTCATTCAGTCCTTCTAGTTGCAGAGTTCACTCGTGCTAGGCTAGCGCACGGCAACGGGCAATACTGGCCTGCTAATAAAACAGCCTTACCCTCTCCACACTACACCCGAGGTATGCAATGCAATGCAAGGTTGGTTTTGAAACATGCGGCTGCTGCCACCTAGTGGACCAGCGGATTAACATGTTTTAGTTACAATTTTATATATATATATAAATTATGAAATGAAAGGGTGGGGTTTTGTTTTATATAATTTGTTTATATTGTTAAGGAGTAGTAGTATTGGTGCGTTCACATCACTGAAAACATTTTAGCGACATCGGAAAGTTCTCGTGAACGACACCTTATGACGCTCTTATTATTCTACCTCTGTTCGGCAACTTGGGCCAGATTTTGATAACAGAGTTGTCCAGTTGCTGACGTATGGTTTACTTGTGACGCGCATGCACATGGCGGAACTTGAAAGTTTTAATCAATATAAAAGAATCAACCATTATATCACATACTCTACGATTGATTTACGTTGTAACGTCTGTTTGCATCGACTTTGTTCAGTTTTAAACATTGTGTACTGGCTAACCAGCTCTAGATAAGGGCAAGTGCTGCCTTCCATACAGTGGCAATACAACATGCTTTTTTTTTATCGGATAAAAAATCCCTGCGGTGAAGAACTTCTAGATTCCTAACTGTCCGTCCACACCAGAAGCGAATTGAGCGACCAAATCGCCGGAAGTCATTCACTTTCTATGGGCAAGAGCGACCAAAGCGACCAAAGCGACCAACGCTACCAGCGGCCAAAGTTGAACGACCAGAGCGTCAAAAAGAAGTTGAAAACTTTTTAACTTTATGCAAATGACTATTATTCGCTTCAGCGACCAAACACTGACAGCCAATCGGAATGTAGACGCTCTTCGCTTGCGTGGATCCCAGGGAACATCGGCAGGCACTTTGGTTCCTACCTACCTTTATTCACTCACTGAACAAAATGTCGGCTGAAGTATTAATCGCGGCTGTAACTGGGCACCCGGTGTTGTACGACCCAACCCTTTTTCAGTTCAGAGATCGAAACGCCATAGTGGTTTGGATATCAAGTGATGATAAGCGGGAGTATTTATAGGCTACATCTAGAACGTTCGTATTTAAGCGGGAATCATTATAATTTGCTCTCCATGCCACCAATCTAACCAACCAATCGCGTGTAGCATGCTTTAAACAAAACCAAAAAAGTTTTTGAAATCGTCACATAAACAAACTAATCGACAAGACGAGGCTCACACCTCAGGCTCCGTGAATAGTGGGGAATAGAGGGATAAAAGACAAGAGATATATCCCTTGTCATTTATCCCTCTATTCCCCACTATTCACGGAGCCTGAGGTGAATAATTTTTAATTAAATAGTCTAGATAGATAGTCAAGTCTTTATTAATACCAAACGACACAAATCGTCGGGAATCCATTTAGGTGGTTCGTCCCACACAGGACATAGCCTACAATACCACACAGAACAAGTCTGACTGGACATACACACAATACATCACATTAAAACTAGACACGCGTTGATAGATAGATAGACAGAAAGGCCTAGATAGATAGATATGTTCCATTTTTTGCCTTGCGGAGCCAACCAGTCCTGTGCACGTATGCAAATTAGCCATGTGCGCTAATGTCTATTTGTTTTGAATGCGACGAATGAGTGCAGATCATGATTTGCAGATCCAGATCAGTGAAACATATTTTAACTACTACAGCACGCAGGGTTTTTTGTTCTCGGTTGTAATTAGCCTACATTTTAGGATTTTTTGTATATTGGGGGGAATCACTGTCCTACTTGTTGTCGAAGCACTTTATCGAACAAGCAAAACCGTCTCGGCAATATGGCCAAGGTGTATGGGAGAGTTCACTATTTGATATGGCTGTCTGTAGGGCCTACTAAACGCATACGGCTCCTTTAAATGAGTCTGCATAATTGAATTGTACGTCATGAGCGACTTGAGCGACCAAAGCGAACAGAAAAATTCGCAGCGAAACTTTGTGAGCGACCAAAGCGTCTTTGACGCTATGGTCGCTCCTGGTGTGGACGTACAACGCAGTGCACATGAACGGTCGCTGCCGGGGAAAGTTATCTCGTTATCCCCATCAGGATGAACGCGCCTTTAATGCCTACATGAGGCCGTAGCACAGTTAATGCCGCCTCAAAACAGCTACGAGGTTCGGAAGCTCTTACGTGTCTTTATGTAAACCTTCCCTTCTTCCGAAATAAGAGCGTTCAGGAAACGGCTCTCAGAATTGCGTAGGCTATGACATAAAACCGGAAAAACAGATCATTCGTGAGACTTCATAACAACTAAAATGATGGATGCCCGCAGGGAGCTCTTTGCGCTTCTTTGCTTAATCAGATGAATAATTTATTAGAACTGATAGAGATGGTTGAACATGAGCGAGAATTTCTCAGGTGATGTTTATAATTGTAATCTATAATTTATCGTTATGAAAATGTTAGACTGGATGTTAAGTTTGCCTCTTAGTGCTTGCTGTGTTGTGACGTGATCTCAGAGGACTCGGGTAGCTCTACTTCCGCACGAAACACTGAGCAAAAACTCCGGCCCAACAGAGCGTTCAAAGCACTTTCCTCCGAGCTTAAGGTCCGAACCTCCCGGAAACTCAGACCGTTTCGAAGGCGGCATAACAGACGAGCTGAGGTGGTGACGTCATCGAGTCCGCTGCTTTTCCAATTGACCTGTCGCTAAGTCACGCCCCCAGTCGTTACCATGACGAACGCGGACAAACAAGCCAGGCTAGTTAACAAAAACATATGGAAAAATGGCAGCTGACAGTATATCAAAGCAGGTTTTGGAGAAGTTTTGGGTGAAAAATATTACATTTCTTCTTCCAGGAGCAATCGAAAGGGACTCTAACGCGTTTGGTGTGGCCGTACCGTTACGCTATGGAAGGGTGTATTCAAAACTTCAGAAATACCTAGAGAAGGTGACAAGCTTAAATTAATTTGGTATTCTGGCCTGTCACACAGTCTGATCCACATTCCACGTTTTCTTGTCCTGTTGTGTCTTGGGAAAAGGGATGAAATATACCCCATTCTGCACCCACTCGGGA
Source organism: Gadus morhua (assembly GCF_902167405.1). Lineage (NCBI taxonomy): Eukaryota > Metazoa > Chordata > Actinopteri > Gadiformes > Gadidae > Gadus > Gadus morhua. The sequence goes on from NC_044052.1 coordinate 25,252,193, forward strand.
TAACGACTCTCCGTGCTACATTTACCCCAAGCACATCGTTTGACCATGTTATATTTTTTTTACACAAGCAACATAAATCCACCATTAAATTGTTATATTATGCCTCCTCCCTGTTGTTTTCAATGGAGTTGTCCGAGCTGATGTCACAGGATAGTCTGGGCTGGAATGTCATTGTCTCATCTGCGTTCTAAGGACGGAACTCAGCGACGGCTCAATTGCAGGTGCCTCCTCCCGTCCTCGGAAGTTTGTATCACATTCTAACCTTAACCCTAACTTGCCAAGTTCAAACTTCCAAGTCTGCAAATCCGAAGTTTGCGTACTACTTGGTATTGAGAAACGACTAATGTCTAATAGGAAGATAACTGGCGCTCTCCGGTAACTTCCGGTTTCTGAACTGGTTTTGGTAACACATCTCTGTCCATGTGAGGGCGCTCGCTGGCGGGTGCAGAAAGAACGGGAGTCGACAGGGTTTCACCCTCAAATTCCACTTTTCTTTTATATATATGTATATGTGTGTGTATATATATTTATATATATATATGTGTGTGCGTACTTGGTATTGAGAAACGGCTATAGTCTGCCATTGACGTCGCTTAGCAACAGAATACGCTGGGGTTGATAAGTTACCGGACTACTTGTGGAGTGATACGAAAGATGGCAAAAATCAATTTTCCTTGACATAGGTGCCGATCAATATATGCTTAGCAACGGTCAATTATCAAAGAAAAATTGACCGCCGGAAGGCCCATGCAAGTGAACGGAGCGTTCCAAAGCATTGAGAAGAGCCGTGTAATAAATATATATAATGTATGTGATGTATATAATATATACTGGGTCTCTACTGTACATATAGTGTGTATATAGTGTATAATGTCTAGGTAACGCTTTATATTAAGGTCCTTGTAATAAGGCGCCTTTGTTAGGTAATAAGACACTAATTATATGCTTATTAAAATTAATTGGTGTTAATAAGACTATCAGTCTTATCAGTTTCGTATAGTTGGTAATAAAAGCATTACAAACCCATTTATTGATTCTTACTAACTTACCTATTATGTCATTGTTAAAACTTTATGTAGCATTTTTTTATGCTTATTAAAAGGTTGTATCAGCGATTCTGATTGAAACATAAAGTATCACATTCATCTGCTTTTTCCTCATGATTCGCTAGCTGCCCGTCCCATAAGCAGGCTGTCAAAAAACTGCGTCTCTCTAGGCAGCCTAGGGACCAAGATCGCACACAAAAACAAATGGTACTACCAACGCCTAAAAATCAAAATAAACAGCGTTCCAACCAATCACAGACAAGGGGTGGGTGTTGTGGTGTTTTGCGCTCGTGCACGCAAAGTGGTAGCTACAAATTCCTGTTGCATTTTCTTGCACATTCATGAAAATGCGCGTCCATGATCATTTTCAAAATCACGGGAGGGAGGGGCTAGCTGGCTCTGTTTGTTTGTAATCTCGCAAAGGAAGTCAGGGCAATCAGAATCGCTGATACAACCTTTAAGGTTAATAAATCTTTTATTAAACTGCTAATTATGCATTTTGCAGGCACGGGATCTAAAGCGGGACCAATGTGTCACGATCCTACTGTTGGGTAAGGTTAAGCTGGTTGGTAACTGGTGGTCATGGTAACAGTGGGAGTGGCTCCCTTGATTGGTTGATTGTGGTCACCTGGGGGATCCAAGATGGGGGATATACACAGCATGGTGGCCAGTGGTTACACCCTGGCAGGATAAGACTTTGTAAAGCCATTCACCCAGATGCCAGTACACACCAGAGCTAAGGAGTCCAACGGGGGAACGTGACCGCCCCTTCACCGTCTTTGTTTGTCAAGTGTTTGTCTAAGTATGTAAAACAATAACTGAACGAGACAGCTACCGTTCACCCCAACGCTTGGGCTATCTCCATAGCAAGAGAGAGAAGGACCAGCGCTCACCAGGAACCCAGGTGAGACACTACACACGTGCCCCGGAAGCTATTGCCTACCAGCTGTGGTTATACCACGTATGTGTCTCGACTCCTGCCTAGACAGAGAGCCGGTCTCCCTAGATACCAGTGGGGTCGTGACAAATGCTTATAAAGGTTATTAAGTCATACATACATATATAGATACATATATGCATGTATACTGTCACGGCCCGGCTCTTGGCCATAACAAATAGGGACACACACCAAGGTTTAAATGCAAAAGTAATCATAATTTATTGATAAACAAAAGGTAACCAAAAATAATGGTTTAACAAAAGTCAACTGATGTCTGGAGAGGGAGAGAGCCATGGGCAGACTGGTGAGCCTTATATCTACCCCACACTGATTGGGCTGATTGTGTAGCTCCACCCACCCGGAACCACCTTAAAGGAGAAGTTACCCACAGATAGCCAGTGGGGTATTCCACAAAGCAGGTTCTATGACATAACCAGGTAATTTAATACAGGGTTTGCGGTAACCCTAGGTTTTCCGCTCCGAAATGGACACCATATGTTAGATACTATGGAAACATATGCTCTGAATCAAACCTGGTCGGAGCAGGTTTTGCGCAGGTTAAATTTGGAATATAACCCGGTTTTGGGTATTTAAAGGTCCCATGACATACTATTTTATGGATGCTTTAATATAGGTATTAGTGGGCCACTAACACAGTATTCAAAGACGTTCCCGAAATTCAGCCGTGGTGCAGAGTTACAGCCACTCCGAGCCAGTCGCACATTGAGCTTCCCCCGAATGCGCTGTTTTGGTGTCTGTAGCTATAATGCAAATGAGGAGGAGAGAGGCGGGTCAAGGAGGAGGGTGGGGGTGTGGTCCTGAGCAGCTTGCAGCCACGGTACCATGCGATCTGTTCAGGGGCGATTCTAGGTAGTGTGGGGGCCCTAGGCAGAGGATTGTTGATGGGGGGGGGGGGGGTTGGAGCGATTTTTTTTTTTTTTTTTTGGCTCTAGGGGGCCCCCCCCGTGGCCCGGGGCCCCCAAACAATTGCGGGGCCCCAGGCAGTTGCCTGGTATGCCTAATGGGATGCGGCGCCTCTGGATCTGTTTACAGTGGATGTATCGCAATGGCGAGGCGCACACAGCCTTTAGCCATGTCCTGTAAATATTCTAGAACACACGGGAGTACTGTGGGGTATTCCACGAACTGAGGTTTATCAAACACAGAGTTAACGCTGATCTTTAGGTTGATTGGCCCTGTGCCAACTAGACCAGAGCTGTCGGTTCCACTGCACAGGTTATGCATTAGTTCAATCAACTCGGGGTTGGTTAACACAGGGTTGTGCGCGTCCACGCCAAACCTATAAAGACGTGATGTATGGATCATGGAAACCCCGAAATGGCAAAACGGGCCGCTTATTTCAATGAAATCGAACTCCAGGTTCTCCTGGAGAGCTATGACGAGGAGAAGGACATTATCACAAGAAAGGGAACGCTAAAGCCTCTGCAACCCGGAGAACCAAAGCCTGGCAGTGGATCGCTGGCCGCGTAAATGTGTTAGTTACACGTCAAAAGCATGATCCTTAATATTTGAGAAATGAATCTATAAATGTCCCAGTTAAGCATTCTTAACGTTCCTACCACATAACCCTTTTATTCTAAAAATAATATGCACTCCGATGGCACCCAAGCGGTCAGCGGATCAAGTAAAAATGAAGTATGAAAACATACAAACTGGTATTTTCCCACCATCGTATTGGTATATTTTGTCAGTCCAGCATTTAAATTGTCATACCATATTGGTCACTCCTGCATTTAAGTTTTTCAAGCCAATCGTAAAAAGGCAGACAGTCGGCAGACTGGACCTGGCCCTCAAATTGTCTTGACCCCGGTGGAGGAGCTGGCAATAGACATAAATTCAGGGTGCCCTGGCATGGAGGGGGTACCTGGAGGTACCTCCTCAGAGAGTCAGGGGCCATGGAGGGTACCCCACTGGTTGAATGGAGGTTTTTCTGTTTTTCTTCTATTTTAGATTTTGTTTGTCTTCGAAGTAACACCCTTACTTCAGCACCCTTATCCCTCGGCACACGTGTCTGCGCCCGCCACAGACCCCCGCCCGGAGAATCGCTGTATCACGGTTGAGGTCCAACTTCACCCACCGCCCAGGCACCAGCTGCTCCCTACGCCTACGGGCTCCTCGGACTCGAGCTGCCGTCCCCGCGGCTCTGCAGCCGGCCCCACGTCCCCGGTCTGGGGGCCCCGACCTTTCCCCCTCCCCCCTCCATCCTGGAGACCAGAGGCTGCTGCCTTGACTGGCCATGTGTCGCAGGCCTGTCTGGATATATATATATATCTATATATTAGTGCTGCCAAGCAATTCAAATATTTACCAAAAAAAAATTGCGATAAAAAAATTAACACCGTTAAAATTGGTTTGCGTTAACGCCGTTAATAACGCGTTTAACTGACAGCATTAATAAATATATATATAAAAAAAACATGCGTTACACTTCACAAAGTTCTGTGTTTGAACTTATTTGAACATCCGAATCGATAAATAAATATAACTCCCTCTTCAATTCCCTCAATACAACCTTATTAATCAAAGTTTAAGGGAAAACCCTACCGTTTGTAAACAGTTAAGCCAGACACAGATACAAGCCAACAGATATTTTATCTAGTCTTTTGATACCATCTTCTAGTCACAATCTCCGCATTTTGAATATAAGGATAGATGCATGAGACAACTACATCCGTTCATAAATCAGTTCATTGATTATATATTGAAGTAAATGTATCCTATATGCTATGCTATCAAAAATGTGGCCTGTCACAATGACCATAATGACAAAATGCAGAACAAGCCAGCTACCACAGACACTCTTAGCTACAGCATTCAGAAGCTTTACTACTAAGGACGTTGTCAGAATCAGCAGCTATGTTCCCCAGTGAGGCCGTGTTAGGTGCAGCGAGTTTGATTCTCTCTTGTGGAACTGTAGAAGCGCAACTTGTTCACTCCTTCTGTCTGACCTGTGGAAATATAAATATAATATAAGAAGGTTAATGAAAGTGGCGGAAAAAGACCAACAGCTCATTTCACTCATTCACACTCCTAGTTTGACCATAGTACTTATGAGGACCTTTATTTTCCCAAACAGGAAGCTTGATCCTCCCTACTATTTCCAGCTGTTTGTAAATGTTTAAAAGTAGGCTGAAAATGGAGATTCTTCATCAAGATATTATCTGAGACTCCATTGTGCAGGTAGAACATGCAATCTGGTGCATGCCTTTGCAGAAATTGTATGTATATTTGGCTTTATAGGCTGGTAAAGGCTCTATAGGCTGGACACCGACCTGTGTAACAGATGAAGTTCAGATGTTCTTCACAAGAGCGTTGCCTCCATGTGGAAGGTTCCACACTGGACACGCCCCCACAGGGGCTGGAATGGTGTGAGCCATCGTCCCATTGGGTGAAGTCCATCGGGTCACCGGACATCCAAAACCAGGAACTTACTGAAAGGGACCTACCAACATTAAAATAAATGAAAGAGTTACCTGGTTGGAAGGAAGAATAATGTGGCCAAATATTTAGCTTTTGTATTTCACAAGACAAAGTGATTCACAGATCAAAAAGGACTTGATAGGCCATAACCCCCTGCAGTTTTTATATAGGGCAAACAGGTTGGCGGATGATGCTGTCAAATGGGACTGCAATACATACTGCACCACCTTGACTACCCTGGGACGTATGCCAGGATCCTGTTTGTGGACTTCAGCTGGACATTCAACACCATCATCCCTGAACTCCTACATCAGAAGCTTACTCAGTAGGCAGTGGTTCTCACCACCTGTCAGTGGATCATCAGCTTCCTGATTGACAGGCAGCAGCATGTCAGACTGGGAAGCATATCATCCAATACCCAGTCCATCAGCACTGGTGCCCCACAGGGGTGAGTCCTCTCCCCGCTGCTCTTCTCCATCTACACCAATGACTGCACCTTAAAGAACCCGTCTGTAAAACTCCTGAGGTTTGCAGAAGACAACACTGTCATTGGTTTGTTCCAGGATGATGATGAGTCTGCTTACAGACAGGAGGCGGAACAGCTGTTCCAATGGTGCAGTCAACACCACCTGGTGTTAAACCACAACAAGACTGTGGAGATGACAGTGGACTTTAGGAGAAGTCCTTTAGGTTCCAGGGATCAACCATTTCACAGGACCTTAAATGATGTCCCAACATTGACTGTCCAGAAAGAGGCCCAGCAGAGGCTTTACTTCCTGCGACAACTAAGGAGGCCGTGTTTTACTTCCTGCGAAAACGAAGGAACTAAGGAAGTTTAATCTGCCTAAAGAGCTGCTTACCACCTTCTACTCAGCCATCATTCAATCTGTCATCTGCACCTCCATCACTCTCTGGTTTGGGTCATCCACCAAACTGGACAGGGCCAGACTGCAACAGACAATAAGGACTGCAGAGAGGATCATTGAAGCTGACCTCCCCACCATCCAGGACCTGTCCATTCCAGGGTCAAGAAAAGAGCAGCAAAAATCTCTCTCACATCCTGGCCACGAACTGTTCAACCTCCTTCCCTCTGGTAGGTGATACAGGGCACAGTTTGCCAAAACAAGCCGACATAAAGCGTTTCTTTCCCCAAGCAGTCACTCTGTTGAACGCTCAGAAATAGCCCCCACCCTTTCACTGAACAAAGTCTATCAACACTGTTCTGCTCATCTACCTCATGTATATTAGAATTCTTCAATTCCAATATTGTTATTAATATATTGCCAATGCACTGAACTGCCTTGCACTATATTTATATTTAAATCTCTGACCGTATACATTTATATTTAAATCTTAATCTCTGACTGTACGGATATTGCACCATTTCTTCCCTCTCTTAAATTTTTATTGTATATTCTTGTCTTGCTAAATTCTATTGCATTGTTATACTGTAAACTTAACAGTGTTCGTACTGTTCTTTGTTTTTTTTAAAACAATAGGTTACAGTAAATGAGTGTTGTACTTTGAGAGCAAAGGGTTAACCAAAGTCAAATTCCTTGTTTGTTTACGCGAACCTGGCCAATAAAGCGGATTCTGATTGCCTGATAGAAACTGAGGCCTGGCCAGTACCTGCGCAGGCCCACCCATAGGTGGCTGGTTAGTGGGAAGGGGGCAAGAGCCACCAGCTCATCAACCATCTCCTGGTCTTCTGGGCCCCTGAGGCTCAGCAGGTCCCAGTGAGAGTCTCTGCAGTAGAGCAGGGCGTCTGACCAGCACAGCCGCGTCCCCACCAGAGTGATGTTCCTCCCAGTCTCCTGAATGCTCATGGAGGGTGCAGCAGGCTCTGGGGAAACAAATGACGTGCGTTGTCGAGGGAGATCTACTCTCAGCACTATATGTCTACCTCTTATGCTCCCTTTGTTTATCCAGCAAACACAAAGCAGCACAAAATATCAATGGAAAACCTTACAATACAAAAATGAGACTGTTCATAGCAACTCGCAAAGAAATACTTTTATTTTCAACAATAACAAACCATCATTCTTTATTTAATGAATATTTATAATTAATTGTATATTATCAAGATAATTTTTTGCATCATTGTACATTTGTCGATTTCATGAATAACATCCTAAGTACCACCTGCAATACCCTCGTGTACCACCAGTGGTATGCGTACTACGTGCAGTACCCTCATGTTCCACCGTACCACAGGTTGAAAACACTGTATGTAGATTTTCCTTTGCTGGATGCTTTTACCCAAAGCGTCTTAAAATACTGCCGGTGCATACATCTTACTACTATATAATAGCAGGCCTGTCAGACAAGATACTCAAGTTGGTCAGTGCGCATGTGCCAAGCAGCCTGTAGCTCACACACACACACACACACAGCACGCACAAACACATACACCGCATGCACGCACATACACACCGTATACACACACACACACGCACACGCTCACGAGCACGCGTGCGCATGCTGACGCTTCAAGACAAAGGCAGCACAAGACACTGCATAAACACAGCGCACGCACGCACAGACATGCACGCCAAGCAGCCTGCAGCTCACACACACACACAGCACGCGTGTGTGTGAAAGAAATCTGCCAATGGGGTAAGAAAAAAGTACTACATTAGAATTGTTAAAAATAGCATAAAAGTGTTTCCGCTGGAAAATAATAATGTATCTTAAAACTAGACAAATAGGCTAGAATTTTAGCAAACTGAGCTTATTTCAAGCAATGCAATGTATTTATTTAAGACAGAGTAACTTAAAATAAGAAATTTAGTCTCTCAATTAGCTGACTATTAGAATTAATATCTTGAAATAAGATTAATAACTATCAAAAAGGCTTTTAAAATAAGCATTTTATTCTCTTGAACTGACTTTAAGAATTAATACCTTGACGTTATTTAAATAACTAGCCAAAAAAGTATAAAACAAGACAGAATATCTTAAATCAGCACGATAAAAATAAGTTAAATGGTCTCAAATTAAGGCACCAGAATCGTTTAGACTATAAAGATGTCCCATATATGTTTTCGAATTTCTGTGATATTGTCAGTAGTTGGAGACAGTTTGCATTGATCATTGCATCATCAATAGTATCAAGCAACATATCAGGATCATTATGGAGTTTGCTAAAAATAGAAGGTTTTTGCCTGTTTGGGAGCATTTTGATCTAAGTTTTGCCTATTCATACTGCTATTAATTTTTAAGCTTGGTTTGGCAAGTAGTAGCATAATGTTTTTTAATGTTGTATTTTGTATTGGTTGTTTTTGTATGTATAGGTGAAATGCCTAATCTGTAACAAGCGTCTTGGTTACAATAACAATACATCTTCCATGTTGAGGCATTTCCTTGCCCTTCATGAGAAAGAGGCGACACCCTCACCACCTGCTGGGACTTGCACAGGTGTGTTTTGGTGTTTGCCATTTTTTTAATGGATGTGGGCTATTCCATTAGGTTACTGCTTGTTCCCTGGCTTTGTCTCTTTTGCCCAGCTTCCAGGAGGTGGAGGTGGTGAAGGATTGCCAGCCTTTCACTGTGGTCAATGGCCAGGGATTCAGGGGGCTGTCCCTGAATGTTCTTTCCACCAGACAGGTATTTATTATGTTATCATTCATTAACCTACATTATATATCTCTTTAAAAGTCATGCTAAAAAGTGTTCTTGATTTCTCAGGCTTTAAAGGCCATGGTGGAGGAACGCTACCACCAAGGCAAAAGGGAGGCCAATGCCCTTGTTCAGCAGGCTACTGCAGTCAGCCTAACTTCAGATATGTGGACGTCCATGAATATGGAGGCCTATCTTGCAGTCACCTGCCACTTTATTGCAGATGGTGTGCTGAATACCACACTGCTTGGGGTTCAGCATTTCCCACAGAGCCATACAGACCACAAACTTGGCTGAAGCTAAGGGTGCCATTATGGAGGAGTGGGGCATCAGGAACAAGGTGACTTGTCTTGTTACTGATGCAGCTTCGAACATGCTTGCATGTGGCAGGGAGCTGCATTTAAAACAAGCTGTCTGCATAGCTCATGCCATCAACCTGATGGTAAAGAAATCCTTGGATGACACCCCTGGACTTGAGCATTTGCGTACAAGCAGTGGTCAAGTTGTTAAAAACAGCCAGGGGGGTGGGTGGATTTTAACTTTTAGGGACAGATCATTTGTGCTGATGACAGCGCATATGGTGGGAGACCATAAATTATTATTATAAATTATATATAAAAAATTATTATTATTATTATATTATTATATATATATATATATATTTTTTTTTTTTTTTTTGGCGACAAGCCCCATAGGTTGCTATCCCGTTTAAGGGTTAGGCAAACTCAGGCTTCCAGAGCCATCCACTCTATTAAGTCAGATGATGGCACTCTCTGGAAAGACCCTGAAAAAATTAATAAATGTTTTGCTGGTTTTTATGAACGTGTCTTATCAGTCACAAGGTGAACCTGATCCTGACGATATGGAAACATTTTTTGAAAATCTGGACCTACCTAAACTATCAGCAGAATCATCTCTTTCACTAGATAAAGAAATTAATTCAAAATAAATAATGGAAGTGATCTCCTCCCTTCCCAACAATAAGGCAGCTGGGCCAGATGGCTTTCAGTATAGAATTTTTCAAAAAAATTAGCTCTAAATTATCGCCTCTCTTAAAGGCCCACTATGCAACTTCGGGCATGTCTTCGCTGTTTTCTTGGTTTTGGCACGCACATATCTCTACACAGCGCCCCCTAAAGCTTCGTAGTAGATATTTCACAACACTGTCGTAACAACTCGTTGACGTCCCTTCCCCATGCTTCTTCTACGCGAGCCATGTGCATTTGTTTTCAAAGAAGCCGGCGAATGCGCGGAGCCATGTCCGAAATAGATGTTCATAAAGTGTAGGCAAGGTTATACATTTTTAAAATGGTGTATTTGCATTGCAATAAACATAAATCCATCATTTTTTATAGTTGACGGGGAGAATTTATACCCTAGGTTATAATTATTTTATCTTAGGTTGAACAGAACAATCAGTGTAAGAGGTTTGGCCAACATAATAATCGAAATAAACAAGAACCTGGATTCGGGGATTCAGTCTGTATCTGGGGGACGAGACAGACGAACAGCAAAACACCCATGGTAACAAAGGTGTTTATATGGTTGCAACCAAGCAAGCTAGAAACAAACAGGGCTCACAACAAAACGGTCGAGAAAACAATTTTTACAGGGCTCAAAAAAATGGTTGAGCAAACACATGTGTACAGAGACTATCAGAATCAAGAATATTACGCAGACAAAGTTCACCCAAGGGTACTTTCTATTTCAAAAGCAACACGGCCGAGTCGGCGTCTGATTTGCAGTCTTCTTTTTCTTTCAGTTCACGCTATTCCTGAAAAGCTTGCCCAACGTTTACTCGTGTCTGGCCTCTCTGTCGGTCTGTCTCCCTTTTCTCTTCTTCTGTTCCTCCGACATTGGGTTTCTCTGTCTCTTTTTAGTCGGCTGATCTATGATGAATATAACAATCCATTAGTTACTTGTGTTTATATCGAGCCGGTTCCGTGTTTGTGGGTCTGTGCCGTAAAGCAATTCGTTACTGTAGTGACCATAGTAGTGACCCTTGCACAGAAGCATACGGCCGACATCTTTCTTTTTTCTGGGTGGAAATAGTAACATAGTTACGCCATTAAATGCGTTTATGGAAACATTTTTAGCGAGAAATGTGCATTTTACTTTCAGAATGTTCGCTCGGTGAATGTGAAGGATGTTTGGTTTGATAGTTATGACGAAGAGTGAACGCTCCGTTCACTTGCATGGACAGAGTCTTTGGCTGCTAAGCAACCTCAACGTCTTGGCGGACTATTTCTCTGCTGATCAACACTACGAATGCTGGAAACACACCAGACACACCATTTAACCCGATTATCGTTATTTATGAGTCCTTAGCCCAAGTGAAGGAGTTCAAGTACCTCGGGGTCTTGTTCGCGAGTGAGGGTACTATGGAGCGTGAGATTGGCCGGAGAATCAGAGCAGCGGGGGCGGTATTGCGTTCGCTTTACCGCACCGTTGTTACGAAAAGAGAGCTGAGCCGCAAGGCAAAGCTCTCGATCTACCGGTCGATCTTCGTTCCTATCCTCACCTATGGTCATGAGGGTTGGGTGATGACCGAAAGGACGAGATCGCGGGTAAAAGCGGCCGAGATGAGTTTTCTCAGAAGGGTGGCTGGTGTCTCGGGATAGGGTGAGAAGCTCAGTAATCCGTGAATAACTCGGATTAGAGCCGCTGCTCCTTTACTTAGAAAGGAGTCAGCTGAGGTGGTTCGGGCATCTGGCAAGGATGCCTACTGGGCGCCTCCCTTTGGAGGTGTTTCAGGCACGTCCATTGGGGAGGAGACCTCGGGGAAGACCCAGGACTAGGTGGAGAGATTATATCTCAACACTGGCCTGGGAACGCCTCGGGATCCCCCCGTCAGAGCTGGTCAATGTGGCCCGGGAAAGGGAAGTCTGGAGCCCCCTGCTTGAGCTGCTCCCCCTGCGACCCGACCCCGGATAAACGGATGAGATGAGATCGTTATTTATATCCGAGATTATTTAATCTAACCCGATCTAAACTCTATCATGCACCCAAACACGGCGGCGTTTGGGTTTCCTACCTCGGACAACAATTGCCTCGCAACTGGCTGTTTATATCTAGCCGGTGCCATGTTTGGGTGTGTGTCTGTGCCGTAAAGCATTTTCGAAACTACAATCTGACTACATTTTCGAGGATACTTCCGCTGCGTCACATCCGGATTGTGTCGGTCCGAACAGATCAAGTTGCATATGCGCTTTTTCACTGGAGAGGCGACATGGGTAAATGACACACCCACCAATCAACCCAGAAATGGATGCAGAACCATCAGCATAACTCTCAACCTGCATACTTAATGTAATTTTGGCTAAAAAAGTTGCATAGTGGGCCTTTAATACGTATGCTTAATCACTCAATGTCGAACTCAAGGTTACCTCCCACCTTATATAAAGCCAATATTTCACTTATACCCAAGCCAAGCCGTGACCCTAACTTGGTCTCATCATACCGCCCCATTTCACTATTGCCTATAGAAACCAAAATCCTGGGTAAAGTCTTAGCTAACAGATTAAAGGAGCACATAAGTTCCATTATTCATCCTGACCAATCAGGTTTCATGCCAGGGAGACATATGTATTTTAACTTGCGTCGTTTATTTCATGTGTTGTACACAGAGCACACAGAGGAGGCTGTAGTAATCTCTCTGGACGCACAACGTGCGTTTGATCAGGTGGAGTGGCCTTATATGTTGATCACACTTGAAAAATTTGGTTTTGGACCCTCCTTTATGAAGTGGATTGAGATCATTTATTCACACCCAACTGCCTCTGTTATCACCAATCAAAACATTTCATGCCCTTTTGCAATCAATCGTGGGACCCGTCAGGGGTGCCCTCTCTCCCCTTTTTTATTTTCAATAATTATTGAGCCGCTTGCTGCCAGTGTCAGACAAAGTCAATTAATATACCCCGTTGAGATACATGAGATGAGGTTAGTTGTATAGAGATGACATTCTTTTGTTTATATCTCGTCCTGAAACATCAATACCTGCCCTCTTGACTCTAATTAGCAGTTTCGGCAAACTCTCTGGATTCTCTGTTAACTGGGGCAAAAGAGAGTTAATGCCAGTGTCCAAGGAGGTTAATATGACGTATTTATTGTCCCTCCCTTTAAAAAGGCTTATGAGCATTTTTCATATCTTGGTGTTATTGTTACGAAAAAATCTGAGGACCTCTTACGAAAGAACTGGAACAGCAAAATTGAACAGCTTAAGCAGGGAATTAATTTCTGGAAGACTCTTCCTATTTCGCTCGTAGGGAAGATTAACGCTATTAAGATGATTGTACTGCCGCGTTTCCTCCATCTTTTTCAATCCATTCCTTGCTTTATTGCTCAGTCTTCCTTTAAGTAACTAGATTCCATTATTGTATAATTTTTCTGGAACTACAAAGCCGTTAGAATTTCTAAAAAAAAATTATGTAAAGCAAAGAATGTTGGTGGCTTTGCTTTACCAAATTGTAAAATGTACTATTGGGCAACTCATCTGTCTATGCTTGCTTGGTGGAGAAGGGGCCCTCCCTCTATTTCAGATTCATGCCCAGCGTGGCTACGCATAGAACGGCTGCTTTGCAAAAAGTCTTCCTTGCTGGCACTGCTTAATAGCCCCACCACAGTCAAGAAGTCATGTTATAGTAACAGCCTTGTAATTCATGGCACTATACGCATATGGGAGCAGATAAAATCTTATATTAAGGCTCCAAAAATGTATACTGACACTCCCATTTGTAATAATCATTATTTTATACCAGGCATTAACGATGCAGCTTTCTTTGACTGGAAACAAAAGGGTATTGTTAACATAAATGATTTGTATATTGAAGGAAGTTTTGCCACATTTAGACAGCCACAAACTGCTTATAATATCTCTACCTCAAGCTTTTTCAGATATTTACAAATTAGAGACTTTATTCGTAAAAATGTAACGAACTATCAGAGCCTGAATAAGCACGAAACTCTAGAGACAATGAATAAATTTGACCCGGCTACTCGTGGGGCGGTTTCCTTCTTTTACAAAATTCTTCATAAGGGAGCTGTGCTGGGTACCGAGGAGCGTAAGCAGGCATGTGCAGATGAGTTAAATTTGGAACTGAGTGATGATATTTGGGATGATTGTTTGCGGAATGTGCACAGATGTTCAGTTAATGTTAGACACAATCTTATACAGTTTAAAACAGTCCACAGACTTTATTATTCCCTGGAGAAGCTAAACAAATTTTACCCTAATGTCTCACCTGTCTGTAATCAATGTAAGTCCATGATAGGTAATTTAGCACACTCGTTTTGGTTATGTAGCGAACTCCATTCATATTGGAAAAGTATTTTTCAATACTTCTCTGAGGCTTTTGGGAAACGCTTGGAACCTGACCCACTTGTGGCAATTCTGGGAGCTACAAGTCCCTTGTATTTTATTAATAAATACGAGAAAAAGGCTATTGAATTTGGGATGGTGCTTGCCAAGAAATTGATATTACGTGTGTGGAAGTTGGACTCTGTGCCTACATACGACCTGTGGTTAGGAGAAATGTCTAACACACTGCATTTGGAGCGACTGAGATACTATAAGGATGATAGAGGAGATGTGTTTGATAAGATTTGGGACCCTGTACTAAGATTCTTTAATGGGAAGGCTGCTCTATAGTGCTTTACTATGCATATGTATGGATATGTGTATTTTTCTTTTTTATTGTACTCTGGCATTCACTTGACAAAACTTCTGATCCTTTTACTTAATATTTATGTTTTGACCATGGACTGCGGCTGCTAATTTTGATGTGCTTTGTTCTGTATGTTATATGTGTTTGTATGCTCTGTCTGTTCTAAAAACTGAAAACTTCAATAAACATGTTTAAAATAATATATTTTTTTGGGGATAAAATAAGAGCGACGACTACTTTCATGTCATCGGTCTTATTTTATCCCCAAAAACGCAGCTGATCGGACGCATCGAAAAGGGGGACAGAGTTGCCTGCGGAAGCGATGTCTGAGATGCAGAGACAGCTTCACGCTACCAGTGAGTTAGCTGTCTCGTACGGTGTGGAATGAGAGCTTGTGAAGGCACTATTGCGCAAGTACGCCTGCGTGCTTGCCAGGCATGGAAATTAACTTTTTTGCCCACCAGCCACTGTGGCAGGTAGATTTAAAAATCTACCAGCCACTCATCTTTTTTAGCAGCCACTTTTTATACGCTATATATTTCTTTAATAAATGCGTACATTTTTAACAATATAATAATAACAATAGATAAGAAAAGTGTTTTTCACTTTTACTGTGAGTAGGTTCTACCAAGGAACTCAGTTGAAACGTTACGCTCTTACCATGTTAAGTCATGTTTATTTCAAAGGTTTTACGATGTTTGGGGATAATTCATCTATACAAAGTATTTTCAATAAAAAACGAATTTACATATTAACAATAAAACAACATGCATGGCTACACCATCATAAGTCAATTTGTTTTTTTGTATTTACATGTGACTAAATATAAATTTGTCCTCAGACATGGTAACTAACGTATGATAGTAAGCATTATTGGCCCTTAACATTAACATTCAGAAAAAACACTTTCTTTCTGTTCAATAGTCTAGATAGAACTTTATCAATCACCTGTAGGAGAAATTTGTTAATGTTTGTCCCTATAAAACAATAATGGTAAAATGATAAATACAAAACACGACGGAACTGAGTAAGTCAAACCGTCCAATCTGAAGGCTTTACTTAACCACCCCCCCTACTCACTTCCACCAATGCAAAGCGAACAGAACTGAGTAGGGGAGGGCGTAGCCTAACTAGTTTGTAAACGACCCTGAGAAACGGAACGCAAATTCAATGTGAACATGTATGAGGCTTTAATAAAATCCCGGACGATTTTGAAATTCCGCAAAACATTGTCTCAAAAAGAGGGCATGGTTAGGCCTACCCTACGTATGGGAAACACATTTGATTCCTACCTGTAACACTGTTAAATAGCGGCCCACATTGGTGGGCGCCATCCTGGTAATTTCTCTGCGTGAGAAATACGAAGTGTGGCGTGTGAGCGTGTGCATGGGTTGAATTCATGGGGCAAGCCCCAGGAATCTCCCACTTCCAGCATCCATGAAAGAGAACCAAACTATTCACACAATAGCGTTCATGCAAATATAGCATTAAAGGTTAATTTAAGGAAGTTCTCTCCAGTCACGCTGAAAGTAGTTTGCTGGTAGTAGCGCTTTAATTTGCAGTGTCAGAGAATTCTGAGAAATCTGAAATGCTGACTAAATTCTCAGAATTCTGACGCTGCAAATTATTGAGCGCTTCCATACCGCTCTAGAGATTTTTTTCCTGTAGAAACCTATGGTGGAAACCGATATGCCCTCTGAACCACAAAATGTTTGAGTCACTCATCAAAAGAGGATGGGTCCCAATATATATTGATCAAAAAATATTTATGCATTGAAATAACGTATTTGGATTTTAATTGAACTCCTATTCAGCTTTATTTTTCAATGTTAAAAATTCTAAATCAAAGATTCAATGTCAAGAACTTCAAGTGGGGACGTTGATTACGTTGAAATTCAAATCCAGATACGTTATTTCAATGCATAAATATTTTTTGATCAATATATATTGGGACCCATCCTCTTTTGATGATCATGTAATGATGGACTGGGTTCCTACCTCCGTACACTTTGACCTCACACAACTGCAAAGGAACTGTTACATCAGAAGACCTGTAGAAGTTGATAAACCGTCCTTCCATTCCCCAACACCTGACAGTCTGAGTCAAGCAGCGTGGGTCATCGTTGATGATGGCACACCTGAGGAAAATAGACGGAGAGAAGATACAGTAGTCTGGTTAAAGAGGCCAGATGCCAGGCCAGTACCTGGTGTGTGCCCAGGTGGACTTGAGCAGAGCATTGGTTGTGTTTTCTGGGAGTATAATATTTTATGCTATTTCGTCATTTACACCTAAGACATTTAACAGCAGGTCGAGGTCATTAGGGATCAAACCCGGAATGTTTTGGCTGGGAGTCTAGCAGTATTGAGTGATAGTAGGGTAGGTGACGCCAGTGATTCACCTTGGATTGTCGTTGCCATTGTTCGCCAATGAATTTCCGATTAATATTTCCACGTCGCTGAAGTAATGCCTTCTGTCAAACCTATTGGTGACCTCGATCTCTGACACCCTGTACACACTAGGCAGCTCCAGCCTCCACCATCTTTCGACCTGATAGTTGGTAGAGGTGCAGCTGTAGTGATTCCACTGAGGGCCGCTGTCCCCATCAATGGCGTAGTCAGCCTGCCCCTCGTTCGGGTAGGTTGAAGACTGAATAGCCGTGCCACTCAACGCCACGTTAATGCGGGATGCAGCTTAATGGAGAGTGAATAGGTGACTAGTTGGTCAAGTTGGTCTAGTTGTTGAAATAATTGCCTGTGGATAACCTTTCATCAGCCTCTAAATGGGGCACATACCTGAGAATCCAGGTGACTTCCACAGGAAGACCACAACAACTGGGGATGAGAAAATACTATTTAATTAACTAAATAAATATTTAAACTATTATCAGCTAATATTTACTAGCATATATCTGTGCATCTATTATAGGAATCTTACACAGGTCAGCTAAATAAAGGAGGTCTGCTGTCGAAGGTTAGGGTTAGTTATCATTAATTATATAATATAATGTAATGAACTGGATAATGATAAATACTGTAGTGCTGTGTGGAAAACCCACCGATGAAACTGCAGATGAGATAACTTGACCCCATGGTTCTGGAAAAACAACATGCTAAGATAATGCCAGCTGTGTGGTATACAATCATTCATATTAACGTTCTGTTAAAATTGCAAAGGAATATATAATTTGAGACGGAGCTACAAGTAATAAACACATGACATTAATCCCAGGAGTCCAACAATGAGGAGTCTACCATTACAAAGCTAAACTATACAATCCTAAAATAGTTATCTCTCTCTGACTTGAAGATGGTACTCACTGTTGGAGTCGGTAGGTCCTTCTGCTGTGAATGAAGCGTCTGCATAGAGGACCAGCACCTGATATTCTTGGATTTGCTTCATTCAATGCAAATGCTCGTCTGCAAATCCTACTGCTTAATCACTAACCGTGAGAGTGAGCATAGGGTTCCCTGCAGGGAAGGAATCGTAAGGTCAGTTTGATAGTCTTTAAGGCAAAAACAGACAAAAAAACCTTGGGTCCTAGAAATGCTTGTACTTATACACTTATACACTAACGTATCTTCAGGAAATATCCCTTTAATGGTACCACTTAAAACACATTGTCTAGGGTCTTGGTTTTCCACTTCTGGCACTATTATCATGCTGATAATATTGTGGCGATCACAGCCTTGGTCGCCGTGTACGGGTGCCGCAATGGATCCTGGGAGGGTCGGGGCAAGTGACACCACCACTGAGAGAGTTTTGGGTCTGGGTGTTATGCTGTGTGTTTCGTGTGTGTTGCGTGTTAAATGAAGGCAACTCTAGGTGCGGTGTATGGGGCACGAGAGTTGGGAACTGCTTTGAACCTGGTCTCCCGTCTTGTCATCCCGCACTGCTCGTAACAAAATAAGTAAAGTAAAATAAGCAGACTTATTTGATTTATTTGATCTTAGACTTATTTGATCTTATTTGATTTGTTGAGATGTCAATGAGTTATAATTACTAGCTTGTCTTTCCACCTATGTACCTTCCTCTGCAATTCGATAGGCAAGAACATAAAATGGAAAAGCAAGACATGGTTATATTTATTCCTTCATTCATAA
The DNA here is from genome assembly GCF_902167405.1 of Gadus morhua. Classification (NCBI taxonomy): domain Eukaryota; kingdom Metazoa; phylum Chordata; class Actinopteri; order Gadiformes; family Gadidae; genus Gadus; species Gadus morhua. Next base: position 25,271,005 of record NC_044052.1, read on the forward strand.
CAAATTAGTAAACAAGTATAATTTTGGAGTATAGAATTAGAATTGTCCAATTGCATGTAATTCTAAGTCAAACATTTATTTTTAAAACTTCAGTTTTGTCCTATTAGCCTACACTCATGAGTAAACAGGATATCAGACAGTGGCGGTGGGTCAATAGAGGGCGCAAGGGCACCGCCCCTCCGTGAAATATTCACTTGAATATATCTGCCTACTATTAATCAACTATTATTCATACACATCAGATGTGTATCTTACTTAAAAATGATTATGGCCCCACTGCTGTGTACCTTGCCCAGACGTTTATCTCTTCACATCACCTTTCACTTCTTTTCCGTTCTGGCTTTAGGGGAGGAAGAACAACCAAATTACATGATTAAGTATGCAGATAGGATGGAAACATTACTAGCAGCTGCTCCCGTTCAACAGGGACGTTCGAAGGACGTTGAACATTTGCAATCACATTTACTTTTCAAACTTCAGTTTTGTCCTATTACACTCATGAGTAACAAGATATATCAGATGTGTATCTTACTTAAAAAATATTATGGCCCCACTGCTGTATTCCTTGCCCAGACGTTTATCTCTTCACATCACCTTTCACTTCTTTTCCGTTCTGGCTTTAGGGGAGGAAGAACAACCAAATTACATGATAAAGTATGCAGATAGGATGGAAACATTACTAGCAGCTGCTCCCGTTCAACGGGGACGTTCGAACGACGTTGAACATTTGCAATCGTTTTTTGGATAGGCTACTAAGTACTTCAGCTCAATTTGAATTTCCCTTCAGTGCTAGTGCCGTGTTCCAATACCCGTACTTCCATGAGTGTACTTAAAGGCCATGGTGCAGGTTTTATTTTTTTCGAATTTGCGCAATTTTCTTGTTGGTAATAAACATTTTAATGGTTACTTATTGTATTTAATGTTGTTGGGTATCACAAAACGGAATTTAATACGAAAAAGTGGGTCATATTGGAGCGGTTTGCGATAGCTTCTAATTTCTCCCGGAAGACGTTGCATGACGTCACGGTAGGGAGACAACAGACGTAGCCCTTCGAGACCCATTGAGAGTAGAGGGTACTAGAGAGATAAGAGATAGATAAGTAAGAGATAAATGCATAAATACATATATAGATAGCCTAGATAGATAGATGGATAGACATATAGATAGACAGCATAGATATTGACCGATATAGATATAGACCGAGAGATAGGGAGACAGACAGACAGATAGCATAGCATAGCATAGCATAGCGAGTTAGGTAGGTGGGTAAGTAGGTGTAGATTTAGAATGGTGTACAACTGTGTTTGTGCTGGGTGTAATAACTCTAGCAAAACAGGACACAGGGTCCATGCCTTTCCGAAGGACAAGGCAACCCTCAGACAGTGGGTACAGTTTGTCCGCGTTAGACGGGCAGATTTTTCTATTCCCTCGGTCACAAAGAACTCCAAGGTCTGCAGCGCTCATTTCACGGAGGAGGATTACGAGGGGATGTCAGGATGGTATCTCTCGGGTTAAATAGGCTGGCACAGCTTATTCCGAACGCCGTGCCTTCTGTGCACACGCATCTCTCTGCCTGCCCTGCCCCGAGACCGAGAGGCACCAAGATCAGTGCCGCCAGCCGCAAGCGAGAGCTGGCTATGGTAAGCCTCATGCTAATGTTTACAAGCTGTGTGTTAGCTAGCCCTGTGTGTACTATATACCGTATTCCCTTTGACCCCGCCTCCACTACAGTCATGACTCATGATCAGTCTGACATTAGAAAAGCACATTTCGTGATTCATGAATATGAACCAAAACAAAATTGTCCTGAAGTAAATGTCCAAAAGCTTGTCATATAGAAAGCGCCATGGCTAGTGTTTGGATCACTGGCGCTCATCAAGCGGCTTTCACATTGCCCTTTTCCTGATGGAAAGTGACTATTACGGTCCTCTTTCATATGTATTTAGACCTGACCGTGTCGCTAATCTATTTACGCAAGATGTTGACAGATGCCTCACCGTGTGAGACCACGGACAGTGTCAATGCTGCTACGGTAGAGGACCCCTTGCCCTAATACACTTGTGACACTGGGACACAGTGTATTTTGAAGCCCCTTGGAAGGTCTCACGGTAAATCTTTATTTCATACTCTGGGGATCTCATAACATTCTTTTTACTGTAAATATGTTTGCTATAATTCATATGCAGGACAATTTCACGTGTTTCCACTGGAGAAAAAAATCGGTCTATTTGTATGTCTGCTGTGTGTGTGCCTACCTATCTTGGTCTCTTGCAGGCTCAATGGCAGCAGTAAAACTGGAGGGTATCATCACAAGGACATCCTTACTGAAGGATGTTCGACAGCTGTCTCCGCAGCACCAGACTTACTCCTCTGAAGCCTTCCACTCCCTGATCCTGCACTTCGCGCCCAAGCACACTGGGTTTCCATACCATGGCATGTATAGCAGGTCAGTGCTGTCCAATGGAATAACAATGCTGTATTTTATCATACATACACCAGGTTTCGAAAGTGTTCTCAAATGTGTTATTCTGTAGGCTTCTCTTAACGGCGCTGCATTACAACTATAATGCGAACAGAGAGACCGCACGAATAAGCGATGGTTTGGAGTAGGGCTGTAACAATACGCGTATCAAACCGAAAATCGCGATACTCAAAGCCACGATCCTGTCTCGCGGTGTGAGAAGGCAGAAGCGCGATACGCCCTTTCTAACTCTGCGGTCAAATTGTCCGATTGAAATTTGCTAATAATTTGTCTAGATTAGCCGTTCTCAATCTGTGGTACGCGTACCACTGGTGGTACGCGAGCGCCCTCTAGTGGTACGCGGAGTATGAACGATTTTTTGAAGCAATTTTTTGAAGTTGAAGCAACCGTTAAAAAAAAAAGTGCATGTACCCATCATATGCAAACAATGATCTTAAACCTGCATTGACTAACTGCTGTGACGACGAGTAGGGGAAGCAGAAATTTAGCAAAATCGTCCTGTGACGAGACGTTGAAGTCTGCCTTCAGAGGCCAGACATTACTGGACTTTTGGATGCAGCGACGCAGCGAATGTCCGGCGCTTTCAGACAAGGCGGTGCGCTTTCTAATTCCACTCGCGACCAGGCTTCTCTTGGTCGCAAATAGTCGCAAATAAGAGCGATGACTACTGTCATGTCATCGCTCTTAATTTATCCCAAAAAACGCAGCTGATCGGACGCACCACACGATTCGGAGGCATGCATCACATTTAAGGATTTTTAATCATATTCTTTTTTTTTCAGAAATGCATTCGGAAGAGAAGGGAGACTAGCGTTGCTCACGGGTTGGAATGAAAGGGAGAAAAGGGGACAGAGTTGCCTGCGGAAGCGATGTCTGAGATGCAGAGACTGCTTCACGCTACCAGTGTCAGTTTCGTACGGTGTGGAATGAGAGCTTGTGAAGGCACTATTGTGAAGGTACGCCTGCGTGCTTGCGCAATAGCATACTGCCCGAGAAGGCAGTATCGCCGTCAAATCTGTCCCTGGGAAAAGTAACGTTGCTTGCGCCTTATTGAAAAAGGAAACCGCTATAATGAAGTAGCGGTAATATTTCCACATTAATTGATAAAATAACAGGGGATGGGAAGGGGGGATGGCTGTTTCAGAAGGGGGATACTTTTGATCATTTTAATTCCAAAGGGGGATGCCATCCCCCCTCATCCCCCCTCAACTCGAGTGCTGGAAGCAGGTTGGATACTGAACCAAGTCTGAGGCTAAAGCTAACCTCAATCGACCCAGACATCACACCCCTCTCACTAAGCATGATAGGCCTAATTTTCAATGTGTGCCTGAGTACATTCTCCTTCAAACCTAAACATAGTTTACATTCTGACCTTATGGCACTTACTGCAGTATTTAATTAATAGTTAATACTGAATGCGTTGTTTTTCTATGACACGCTTGTTCTTACTCATGATCGTTTGATTACAGTGTTTTCGCAGTACACATGATTTCTCTCTTTGCTGTGCATGATTGCTTATAACAGGATTGTTTGACTCAGTATTTAAATATTCATGTTCAATTATTTGAATGTTTTGATGCAGTACAATTTACCTCACATGATTGGTTGACTGCAGTTGTTAAAATTAATATTCAGTGCTGTGAATGCTTTAATGCAGTATACTTGTTAATAACCTCACTAGATTGACTGGTATGTTATATGCCAGATGATATCCCCATTTGCTGGGTAGCATTATTGAAGCAGTTCAATTGTTAGTATTATCCCGTTGCAAGTGTTTAAATACAATACATGAGTTATAGACAGTTGGTTGCTCCAGTCAAGTAAAGTTATGTGAATAATAAATCGTATTATTAATATTAATGCCTTCTGTGTAAACTCTATGTAGTTATAGGCCTACGCACTTTATTTAAATTCCGGTGGTACTTGGAGAGCCAAATCATTTCTATGGTGGTACTCATGGTAAAAAGTTTGAGAACCACTGGTCTAGATAATAGTCTGCTGACAGCGCCCCCTCCTATCGATGCCGTAAGTATGCGACTGCAATCCTCCGTGGCTACGGAGGATCGCATTTCTCCACAGCCGTCGAAGTGCTCATATGCGATATGAACGACATTTATCCAGAGGGGGCCTGTGTGATCCTGTCTCTAGTGTTTTGTGTGATTTGACTGGCAGTTTGTCTGCTTATAGGTCGGAATGAAGCGGCCACCGATTATTGACAGGATGGGTAGGCTTATTTATTCTACCGGACTCGTTCGCTTCTTCACTAGACACACGCGCTACCGCTCTCTCTCCTCGCTCGTCCACTCACTCGCTGACGTCACTCACACACGCATACGCACATTGCCATTCTGGCGCACACACATATGCTACTCGTAACGCCTCGTTATTGCGACGTTCATGACCTTCAGGTTTTTCTCCATCTATTGAAAGTTAGGCTATTAAACATGTTGCATTCTATACGGCCTGATTATGTCATTATTTAAAGGTTGGGTAGGTGATTTGCGAAACGCCAGCAGATTTTGAAAATACACAACTCAAATGGTCCTACCCCCTCTCCTTCAACGCTGACTCTGACTCCACCCATTCCAAGTACCTGGACGCGCAATCATGCACGAGCGCGAACAGAGATGCGCGAGAGCGAGCCAGGCTAGCTTAGGTTTTCGTTTAACAACATGGCACTACATTCAGCTGTAAGTTGCACCCAGTACCGCGGGAAGTAGGAGTGCTGGGGGTGCTGCAACACCCCCTGTCCGAGGCCCTGTCTTATCACAGAAAACGATCATTTCTAAAAACTCCGGCCAAAGTGGAGATTTCTGAAAACGCCGGTTATGTGTTGTCGTGTCAACGGGGAGAAACGGGATTTTAGGTTCTGAAGCGTCACATTATGCACCAGGAAATGCTTAACGTCATGTGAGCGCCCGCTGTACCGTATTGGTCCGAATATAAACACAAACCCCATTGTAAGACGACCTATATTTGGAAAAAAGATTTGAAGACCAGATCCGTTTTTTATGAATAAATAAATTGTATTCATTGAAATAATATACGAAAATAAAAAGGCATCGAATGAAACACTGCATTGCCACTAAACAGTAGTGCAAATAGGCCGTACTGATGTGTACACCAAAGACTATTCCTGACACTCCTCTGCCCCGCTGTGTTCGCTCTGGCTGTGGTCGCTCCGAACTGTTTCGGCCCGTGGCAAAGCGAGTCATCCTCGCGCTTTCCAAGGCATTTTGAGACGCAGCATTTATTTAATGCTCATATGACCTAGTGCTGAAAAAAGGTTATATGAAAAAGTGTGAGGGTAGCGGTGGTGCGCTAAACTTGTTCTGTGAGCAGCTGGATGTGAACGATCGATTTTCAACTGTCCGCGCATGCACTGGTGTAATTGAGCTGCGCTGCTATACATCTTTTTTTATCAATGTAACGAGTTGCGAGTCTAGTGCAGGCTGAGTTTTTTTTTTCCCCAGCACCCCCTGCTGAGAATACGTTCTCGCTGCACCGGTTGGACCAGATGTTATAAACATTAAACGGTCACATAAATCATTACTATTTTTAGAAAATGTATGTTTGTTTCATATAATTGTATTGGAAGTCCTGGTTTTCACTAGGGTTGCCGCGGTGTGGACATTTTCACACCGAGTAATACACTCGTCTCCACACCGGTATTACCGAGTATAAACGGTATAAACTTTGAAACTAGGTCAACCGCCACACAAGCATCGGTTTTTAGACCCTTCTCGTCCTTCAGTTGCCGCCAACGTTCGACAGCAGCGCCTAGGATTATTCTTGATTTCAGTTTTTCTCTTTCAGCGTTTTTATTATCAATTACTCCCTGAAAAAGAGTTTTCCTTCTCTTTGCTGGTGGTGGTGGGGATGGTGGCGTCTTGTCTGCCATGGAAATTGTCTTCTACTGCTAGGTCCAAATGTGGATTAACTAGTTCCAGTAGCTACCGCAGGATAACAACAAACAGGAGCTTTCTCTGGGTCACGAGCTCTGGGTCACGAGTACTGCACGAAGGGGTCGCGCGCGGGGCGCGGGGGAGGGGGAGTGCAGTACGACCGTTTGATTGACGTACTTACTGTCCAATGCAACTCGGTGGCAATGGAAATGATTGGCTGGAGTTTTTCGAGCCCTGCCCGTTCCACAGATGATTGACTTGTTTAATTTTCATGTCAGTACTTCTAACTCAGTGGCTGTAAGCGGGTTATGATAAGGATTTCAAGTAATTTTGCAAAAATGGCCAAAAAAGCAAATCACCTATACAACCTTTAAGCTACATAGCCTAATGAGTAGTGCTAATAAGGATATTTGACTAAACCAACCAAACAGTTGAAAAAAGCATCCTCCCACACGTTATTTCTTTATTCATTTAGCTATACTTTAATAGTATTCTTTCTGTTCAGTGTTCCAAATTATTTGTTATTAAATGTTACATTAAGTTAATTGGTATATAAGTGTTGTTTAAATAAAATGCTTTTTAAATTTCAAAAAATCGTGGGATGTATCGAACCGTGTGTCAAAAATCGTGATACAAACCGAATCGTGAGTTTGTGTATCGTTACAGCCCTAGTTTGGAGAGGTATAGCATGCGATATCCATGTTTCAGAAAAGGTGCCAGGGTAGTTGTTCCCATCAAAGAGAAGGCCTCATACGGTAGGCAGTGTCATGCAGTTCTATCATATTTTGACATTTGCGCACAAGACATCTGTGACATCGATCTTTATACAGTATTTTATCATTATTATGTCTGCAGGTTATGCAACGTCATTAATCGAGGCCCTTCGGGAGAGCTACATCGATTCACCCAAGGCTCTTCAAGAGGTTCGCCAAATCCTTCCAACAAATTCCCAAGGAGGAGGCCGTCAGCCATCTAGCCCAGCAGTCACGCTACAAAAAATTGAATTAGAATATTTTTTTTCCCAGACAGGTCCAATCATTTAGTTGTGAGTATGTATGTATGTGTAAGTATGTTATTTTATTTGGTGGTGGTTTTCTGTATGCCGCATGTTTTGTTTTCTCTTTGTGTGCTGTTTATTGCTTGGGTTTTTTGATTGTTCCAGGAAGTTTATTATAACCCTACATTTTAACCCCTTAGCTGACCCTAACATCTCTGTCGACTAACATTATCTCTTGGTTATTTATGGCTGTAACCCATTCATTCCTTTATCAGCATCACCATGGTTACCGCCTCACTGCATGTCACATGTTTTGTTTTTATTGCTTGGGTTTTTTACTTAGTTGTGTGCACAAATCATTCCTTTACAGCTCCATAATTCATAAAAAAGAAATTAAGAATCCGAAAGGGACCTCTGGGTGCGCTTTTCTCTTGGATCACTATGCGTCTGCTCTGTGATATCATTGCATGTATGTGTCCGTGAGTGAGTGAGAACCATCGGCTGACCCTCAGGTAAGATCACACTATTGCAAGATTATTTTATGTTGGTTTCTTTGTGCCTAACCCTTTTTTTCTTGAGATTTGTTTACTTTATCAGGCCTTTCAACCTGTCCCTTTTTTCAGTAATCGATCCCCATTACTAGGGATGACCTAATAAACTGTTTTTATATGAATTCACGTGTTCTGTGTATTTTATAACATTTTAAGGGCGGTTGAGCGATCGCAACACAACAAGCATGAGTTAATTCTTGAACTGAAAAATAATTTTATTCATGTTGTACGTGCCAATATGGTTTTTATTCTTCATCCAAACGAGGCCATTGAAAGCCATGATAGGTCTGGTCACCACTCTGAAATTGTTGCCTGATGGCTGAAACCAGACAGGAGCATAGAGGCTTCCTTATATGCAGGCCAAGAACTCCATGAGCCCAGCGTATAGCCTGCCTGTATGCAGTGTACCGGTATTGCCTAGGGAAGTAGGTTGGACAATAATTTATTTTCATGCATGTTTATTGTCTATGCAACACATCTCTAGTCGCCTATAACTGTTTAAGTTGGTTCATAGGACTCTAAAAAAGAATGCTAAAGTAAACAAACAATTAACATACTCGTGCGTGCTGGCTTGAAGGGGACCATGATCCTGCTTGAAATGTGTGTACGCTATCTTCAGCACAAACGGATTCAGGCAGAATGCCTCAAATCATGGATGCTGAGTGAGGCATGTCACATCTGCTGGTCTTGGGCTGAGCTCCTCGACCAGCGACCAAAACGCACTCACTTCCCTACAGCACAAGCTCTCCACCACAGATTCCATGGGACGGCACCGCCCACACAAACACCTGCCAAACACAGCGACACAGACACGCTTACTACTCTCTCTCTCTCTCTCTCTCGGTAAGCGCTACCTTGACGGTGTCAATGACAATCAATCACGAGGAGTAGAATCGAAAATAATCACGCTGAATTCATGACCAGCCTACGTGACCGGCGGCTAACGGGTACGTTTGCAACAACACTTTCACCGGAGGAATAGGTAAAAGCTTAGAAATAAACACTAGTGATGTTATGGTTTGCGTCGAGGCATCGGGGCGTGTGTCGAGTACCTCGGCTCCTCCCCCAGCGAAGCTCCGTATCGAGTAGGATTCACATAGGCGAAATGACGTAGCGCGTGACGTTCGAGGCTTCATCTCGGGCTGTTCCGCGATATGGGTTCACAATTGGCACTTTTTTACAAAAAGAAGACCCTACCCAGTTCCAAGATCACTTTTATGGCTATGTAATTAATCACACTCATTCTCAGTCATCATGCAGTTCTATTATTACAATTATTAGTAGGCTACTGTAGTTATAAGACAATCTATTTTGCCCGGGATGACTTAAAATCTTTGTCAAATGATTTGTTCTCTACCATGAGCTCGGGAGATATTTATGAACGGCACACTCACACGTATCACTGAAATGACTTTAATTCTTAAACGTTTTGATGTTGTACGAAGCAAACATCACATCATCACAGGAAACTCTTTCTTTCATCATAATTTCATTCACCACTAGGTGTCCCTAGCGTAGCCTACTCATTTGAAGCTTCGAGGTCGAACCACTTTGATGGTTCATCTGGCTGCGAGGCTTTGACGTTTCATGAGGCATCATCTCGGCACCACTAATAAACACTAGGCAAAATATGTACCGGTAGTTACTGGAGCTATTAGGCAACCATAAAAACGTGGGATAACTAATCGTAGGGGTTATCTGGGGGGGGGGAGCTCGTACAGCAACGAGCTCAAGCGCTCGTTGCTGCATTTCTAAATGATAGCAACTCACCAGGACACCTCACCAACTCTCCACCCATTCTCCTCCAACCATGATTTTAATTGGCTTTGACGGCCATCAATCCTCGGCAATTCCTCATTCACCCCCTCACGTCTAACAGGCTCGAAATTATACGGCTGTGGGCCATCATAAATGTAATTTGTGGTTCTTGCCACCTCTTCCTCATCCCAGTTAGACGCCATAGTTCTAGTACTAGGCTAAGGCTACCTTCCACCACGACTCCCTACCGTGACGTCACCACCGAACGACGTTAGAAAACACCCGTTACCACAAAAAACGACAAAAAGCGACAAAAACTGGACTTTAACACCATTTTGGAGACATTGATGAATGCGATATATATTTTGAGTGCTTTATGTACCCATTAATCGAAACTTCCGGTTAACCTGCACCATGGGCTTTAAAGGAAGTATACTAGTATACCGTAGTATACTGTAGGCTACTATCCGTACTCACTTTTTTTCAAAAAATTTCAGATGCGAGTGCTGTTCCAAATCGAGTACTCCGTGGTGCACCAACCGGAAATTATGATCACGACTGCCGCCGCGGCTCCTCCCCCGCAATAAACCTCCCGCTTTGAACGGTGAACTCTTTAAGCCTAGCAGCTATAAAAAGCTATAAAAACTATAAAAACTACAAAATGACTATTAATGCAGGCTATGTGGAAAATGCGCAGACTTTGGCTCAGCCTGGCTCCGCCTTTTCCGCTACGTAGCTAAGATGGCTGCCGTTGAGTACGGAAAGTGTCCTTCGATCCACACTTCACGATTAGCCCGTTTTGAGTACGACGTCCGGGTCCTTGAAGTATACTTCTTTTCGCCGGATCTGAATTGGAACGTACTACGTACTCAAAATTCGGCTAGTAAGTACGGATAGTACGGGTATTGGAACACGGCATAGGTCTGGGTCTGCGGTATGTTAGTGTGTTTTCTCCGTCTAAATTTTCAGCATCCAATCAACGAACAGAGGGAGTGGCTGAGATCAATGAAGTTAAAGTCAGCTCTCATCTTCACGCACGGTGATTGGTTTGTTTACGGCCTGCGTGCAACCTCAGCGATTGGTTATGGCAGATCCAGAGTGGCACTGGGCAGATCCAATAGTTTTAAGGGAAATTAGGTTTCATGTTGACAGAGCGAACCCCTTGTTATGTCTGACGCCAGGTGGTTTTATGTTTTAATGCAGAAATTCTACATATTATACCCTTCTATTTACCCTTCTTATACCCCTTCTACCCCGGATGACGATGAGATGAAATGAGTGTCAAGGAAGGGGACCTGCTGGAGATGGAGAGTTTGTTTGAGTTTTATACGGGGGTGGTGTGAGTTGAGGATATGAATAAAATGGTGAAATTCCATGTCGGATTTGTCCCAGAGTCCAATATATCATCAAGATAGCGAAAAATATATTAAAGGGCGCGATGGGCATTTAAAAAAAGCAGATTCTTCCCAGTCGGCCAGGTAAATATCTGCGTAGGCCGGTGAATATTTTCTCCCCATGGCACAGCTGCATATCTGTAGAAAAAAGTTATCAAAAAGAAAATCGTTGCGGGTGAGGGTAATTCGTAAGAATTTTAAAATGAAGTTATCAGGGTAAGATAGATCGGGTGACGAGGCCAATGCTTTTTTTACTGCCTCCAGACCAAGGAGATTGTCAATGTTGGTATACAAGGAATCCACGTCGATCGAAAAGATAAAAGTATTCACGGGGACGATGAGATTTTTTAATTTATTAACGAATGTATGGGTCTTTGAGGTAACTCGGATGAGTATGGGACAGGGTTTTTTTGTAGTAGTCTATAAACTCTGCCAAGTGTTAAGACTCAGAGCCACAATCGCTCACTATAGGCCGTCCCGGAGGGACCATGAATGAAACAGTCCAATTCTCGGGGGGTTTGTGTATTTTGGGAAGGAGGTAGAACAATCTCGCACAAGGGAGATCAGGGCCGTAGAGGTAGTATGCCTGCTTGGCGGTAATAAGGTGTTCTTTTCTCATTTGATCAATTAAGACCCTAACCATCGTCTGAGTCTCCAGGTACATGTGCTGTGCGAGAGGGCGATAATAAGGAGTGTCGCCTCCAGAATGTAATTAGTCCGATCCTGAATTACAATTTGGCCTCCTTTATCCGCCAGTTTAATAATAATATCATGGCGAGATTTTAATTTTTTGAGGGCCTCTTGTTGATGGCTTGTGATATTGTCCTCCCCTACAGGACGTCGACGTCAGAGGTCACGGAAGGAACGCAGGTCGTGATCAATGAGATCGCGTATGGGTGTCAAGACGGAATTCATGGCTGGTTCCCAAATAGACGGTGTAGTAAAAGGTAGCTAAAAAAAGTCGGCATTACAATTAAAATAGTCGAGAACTTTTAGAGGTCGTGATAGGTGTGTAAGTCTCGTCTCAACAGGTCGCGGTCTGGGAGTGACGGTGTCGGGATGAAGGTGAGGCCCCGTTGGAGGATCTCCTGTTCTGATGGGGCGTTGAAGAGCAGAAAGGTTTGTAACATTGGATTGGGAGGTCGGAGGGGACTGCGCTGCGCCTGGTGGTCCAACTATAAATCCAGCTGGGTCAGCCAGTCCAGTAGCATCGACCTCGCTGTCTCCGGAGTCCAGTGAATATTATCATGGACCGTCAGGAATTTAGGTAACGACAGTTGATTAAGGTAGCTGGATCGGGAGTCGACGTCTTGTCGATCTTGTCTAGTCGACGTCGACTCCTCCATCATCTTTCCAACTCTAGTTGAAAGCATCTCTTCCCGTTGAGAGTGGGGATCAAAACGACGAGCTGTATCATAGTGGTATGTGTTCAATGCCAGGCGGTGAGTGTAATATTACATGCGTTCTGTTTAAGGGTTCTTGAGCCTCCTTTAGGCCACTGAGTAGAATGCAGCCTATTCCTTTGAATTTAGAGGTTTGCATTCTCATTGGTTGTTCAAGTCACATGTTAATTGCTCTATTGATTGGTTAAGAGTTTGCCAGCCTTGTACTTGTCAAGCCATCCATGTTCAGGATCTATGTTCATTTGGCTCTGTCTGCCTGTGTAAGCTTTTGAGAAGCTTTGTTTGTAAGTACATAAGTTCATCAATGTTTAAACAAACTGTTCATGCTTATATTTCATCGTATCTATTTGTGTAACTTCATAGTGATTTTTTCATTGGTTTATTGTGTTTCACACTATCAAACAACTTGGACACCACTTCATTAAATGGACATGCAAATGCACGTTCACAATGTACATTGTTCTGCATCATCATTGAAGCTTCCTAGCTGTACTTCATTCAAGTTAAGAGTGTTTAACTATCTGATGATGGGCGCCTCGCTACGCGCTCGGGTGCCGGAATAGTCGTCACCATCGGTCGTCGTCCATTAAAACAAGCCACTTCTTCCAGTGGTCGTGGCTCTGTGGTCCCTGGCCACCGGTACACGGACCTGAAGTCCAGGGCCCAGTTTCCCGAAAGCATCGTTAGCCTAAATTGATAGTGAAGTGCGTTGTACAGCATCGTACAGTTTTCACACCGTTTCCCGAAAGCATCGTTGGTAACGAACGTCGTGAAAACGCTCGTAGCTAACGGACTCCAGGGGTACCCGTAGGACGCTAAGAGCATCGTTGGCCAACTATAGCCTCAGTAGCGTCACCAGCGGACAATCCTAGTATTGGATGCGTTTTATTAAAACACATCCAATGCCCAGCTTGAGCGATTTCGCAACCAAAAACATTGGTTACCGCTGATATATTACTCATAGACTACTGTTAGATTTTCTTTGGGGGGTCTATGACACTAACAACAGAAGCCTTACATCTACGGAACCTGCCTCACCCACAAAACAACCAGTCTTGTGCGTGACCCCAGCCACCCCTCCAGCCCCTCCAGCCCCTCCAGCCTCCTGCCGTCTGGGAGACGGTTAGCAGCCTCCGGGCCGGCTCCAGCAGACTGGGAAACAGATTATTTCACCAGGCTGTCAGGAAGCTCGACTCTCTCCCAGGGCCGCGGGAAGTGGGGGTGCTTAGGGTGCTGCAGCACCTCCACTTGCGGCCCTTGGCTGTTACTGCAAGGGAGAAAGTTTTCTGAACAAATCAATACTTTTTTTTTTTTTTTGTATAATTTTATCATACAACATGATTTTTCATTAAATTATTTACATCCACCCTTTTTAGGATATTTATCATGTTATCATTTCATTTTATTCAGAACATTGTCTGTGTAGGCTGACGTAGGCTATGAAGCACAACGCAGAACTGGTACTATGCTGATTTTACGTAAGCATGTTGGTGTTCAACTTCTGTTGTAGTGAACATTCTAAAACTGGTGTAAAATGTTGCTGCCATATTAATAGACACGTTGAATGTTATTGTTTTGATTCTGGAATCCCGCACGTAAACTGTTTGGCAAAAAAAGAGCAAAGACGGACGGTTCACTTGACGGAGAAACTGTCACTTACCTCATATCAGAAAACTCATAACCTTGGATGAAAATTAAGGCTTTCTTTTATTGTCACTTCCCTTTGTAAACCATTAGAAAAAACCTCCTGAATTCTTGTTAAAACGCTATGCATAATCCCGGACCGCAACAGCTTGTCGGCATGTTGTTAGTGTGTGAAATTCAGTACAGTATCAGCCGAGTTGACTCTAATTTCCAGATTGTTTACTTGCTAACGTTTGTGAATAACAGTGGCTAGTTGGCAGAACTCCTTTTACACACCAGTAGAGTGTTTATCAGTGGAGAGCCCTGAATGTGACGTCACCCATCATCTCGTCTCTGTAAACAATGGGTGTTGCGCAGCATTTATTATGATGTCATTATTTAGACTCTCTCTCAGCAACCCCCCCCCCTCGGACTGACTTCCCGCGTCCCTGGTGTTACCCCGTATGTTTTATTCGATACATTTCGACAGTGTTACCCTTTATGTTTTTTTTCATGACGACCAATAAAAAACCACAGTGTTACCCCTTATGTTTTTTTTCATGACGACCAAAGAAAAACGATAGCGTCACCCCTGATGTTTCATTTGATAAAAACGACAGTGTTACCCCCTATGTTTTAATTAATTAATATCAACAGCGTTACCCCTTATGTTTTTTTCATGGCGACCAAAGAAAAACGTCAGTTTCACCCCAAATGTTAAATTTGATAAAAACGACAGTGTTACCGCCTATGTTTTAATTGATAAATATCGACATGTTACCCATCAAGTTTCATTTGACAAAAACAACAGTGTAATCCCTTATGTTTTTTTTCATGCCGACCAATAAAAAACAACAGTGTTACCCCTTTTTTTTTTTTCATGCCGACCAATAAAAAACAACAGTGTAATCCCTTATGTTTTTTTTCATGACGACTATTAAAAAACAACAGTGTTACCCCTTATGTTTTTTTTCATGCCGACCAATAAAAAACAACGGTTTTACCCCTTTTTTTTTTTTTCATGCCGACCAATAAAAAACAACAGTGTTACCCCTTATGTTTTTTTCATGCCGACCAATAAAAAACAGTGTTACCCCTTATGTTTTTTTTCATGACGACCAAAGAAAAAAGACAGTGTTACCCCTCATGTTTTTTTTCATGACGACCAATAAAAAACAACAGTGTTGCCCCTTATGTTTTTTTTCATGACGACCAATAAAAAACAGCAGTGTTACCCCTTACATTTTTTTTCATGACGACCTGTAAAAAACAGCAGCGTCACCCCTCATGTTTCATCTGATAAAACGACAGGGTAACCCCATATGTTTTTTTTCATGACGACCAATAAAAAAAAACAGTGTTACCCCTTATGTTTTATTTGATATATATCGACAGTGTTACCCCTTATGTTTATTTCATGACTGCCGATAAAAAACAACAGAGTTAACCCTCATGTTTTTTCCTTGTTGACCAATAAAAAACGACCGTGGAACCCCTTATGTTTTTTTTCATGCCGACCAATAAAAAACAACAGTGTTACCCCTTATGTATTTTTTCATGCCGACCAATAAAAAACAACAGTGTTACCCCTCATGTTTTTTTTCATGACGACTATTAAAAAACAGTGTTACCCCTTATGTTTTTTTTCAAGACGACCAAAGAATAAAGACAGTGTTACCCCTCATGTTTTTTTTCATGACGACCAAAGAAAAAAGACAGTGTTACCCGTCATGTTTTTTTTCATGACGACTATTAAAAAACAACAGTGTTACCCCTTATGTTTTTTTTCATGACGACCAATAAAAAACAACAGTGTTACCCCTTATGTTTTTTTTCATGCCGACCAATAAAAAACCAGAGTGTTACCTTATGGTTTTTTTCATGACGACCAAAGAAAAAAGACAGTGTTACCCCTCATGTTTTTTTTCATGACGACTATTAAAAAACAACAGTGTTACCCCTTATGTTTTTTTTCATGCCGACCAATAAAAAACCAGAGTGTTACCCCCTAGGTTTTTTTTCATGCCGACCAATAAAAAACAACAGTGTTACCTTATGGTTTTTTTCATGACGACCAAAGAAAAAAGACAGTGTTACCCCTCATGTTTTTTTTCATGACGACTATGAAAAAACAGTGTTACCCCTTATGTTTTTTTTCATGCCGACCAATAAAAAACAACAGTGTTACCCCTTATGTTTTTTTTCATGACGACCAAAGAAAAAAGACAGTGTTACCCCTCATTATTTTTTTCATGACGACCAATAAAAAACAACAGTGTTGCCCCTTATGTTTTTTTTCATGACGACCAATAAAAAACAGCAGTGTTACCCCTTACATTTTTTTTCATGACGACCTGTAAAAAGCAGCAGCGTCACCCCTCATGTTTCATCTGATAAAACGACAGTGTTAACCCATATGTTTTTTTTCATGACGACCAATAAAAAACAACAGTGTTACCCCTTATGTTTTTTTTCATGCCGACCAATAAAAAACCAGAGTGTTACCCCCTAGGTTTTTTTTCATGCCGACCAATAAAAAACAACAGTGTTACCTTATGGTTTTTTTCATGACGACCAAAGAAAAAAGACAGTGTTACCCCTCATGTTTTTTTTCATGACGACTATGAAAAAACAACAGTGTTACCCCTTATGTTTTTTTTCATGCCGACCAATAAAAAACAGTGTTACCCCTTATGTTTTTTTTCATGACGACCAAAGAAAAAAGAGTGTTACCCCTCATTATTTTTTTCATGACGACCAATAAAAAACAACAGTGTTGCCCCTTATGTTTTTTTTCATGACGACCAATAAAAAACAGCAGTGTTACCCCTTACATTTTTTTTCATGACGACCTGTAAAAAACAACAGTGTTACCCCTTATGTTTTTTTTCATGCCGACCAATAAAAAACCAGAGTGTTACCCCCTAGGTTTTTTTTCATGCCGACCAATAAAAAACAACAGTGTTACCTTATGGTTTTTTTCATGACGACCAAAGAAAAAAGACAGTGTTACCCCTCATGTTTTTTTTCATGACGACTATGAAAAAACAACAGTGTTACCCCTTATGTTTTTTTTCATGCCGACCAATAAAAAACAGTGTTACCCCTTATGTTTTTTTTCATGACGACCAAAGAAAAAAGAGTGTTACCCCTCATTATTTTTTTCATGACGACCAATAAAAAACAACAGTGTTGCCCCTTATGTTTTTTTTCATGACGACCAATAAAAAACAGCAGTGTTACCCCTTACATTTTTTTTCATGACGACCTGTAAAAAACAGCAGCGTCACCCCTCATGTTTCATCTGATAAAACGACAGTGTTACCCCATATGTTTTTTTTCATGACGACCAATAAAAAAAAACAGTGTTACCCCTTATGTTTTATTTGATATATATCGACAGTGTTTATTTCCCTTATGTTTATTTCATGACTGCCGATAAAAAACAACAGAGTTAACCCTCATGTTTTTTCCTTGTTGACCAATAAAAAACGACCGTGGAACCCCTTATGTTTTTTTTTCATGCCGACCAATAAAAAACAACAGTGTTACCCCTTTGTTACGGCTCCAGGATGTTAGCTTGCTACGTCTAGGGGGGGGAGTAGGGGAACCATAACACATGTTACTGTTAGGCTGACTGGGAGAACAACAAAACAGGGCACAACAGCGAACTGGGTACAAAAGTGTGTTTATTTAGCTAGCGATCCGCCAAGGGGAATAGGGAACTATAAGCGGAGCCAAATCAAAGAAAACAAGATAAAGTGACAACTAACCAGTGCACACATACAACCTAGCTAATACATACAGAGGGTGGCCCCGCTTCTAACCTGATGTGATAACAGAGTAAATCTACGTGATGGTAGTGTAAACCCAAGGGTATCTTACCTATTCACCTAAACCCCTATGGCATCTTACAAACAAAAGGCAACAGCACGACACAGGCAGACAATGGCTTCCCCCATGGAGACAAACAGGTGCAAATTATCAAGGCCTGATGACACTGATTGGCCAACAGACAGCTCCCAGATTGGACAGGGGGTTGGACGATGGTGGAGGAACAGCCAATGGTGTGGGATCTACAGAGAACGAGAGCGGAGACACAGGAAAACAACCACACACGTAACACCCTTAAGTATTTTTTCATGCCGACCAATAAAAAACAACAGTGTTACCCCTCATGTTTTTTTTCATGACGACTATTAAAAAACAACAGTGTTACCCCTTAAGTTTTTTTTCATGCCGACCAATAAAAAACAACAGTGTTACCCCTTATGTTTTTTTCATGCCGACCAATAAAAAACAACAGTGTTACCCCTGATGTTTTTTTTCATGACGACCAAAGAATAAAGACAGTGTAACCCCTCATGTTTTTTTTCATGACGACCAAAGAAAAAAGACAGTGTTACCCCTCATGTTTTTTTTCATGACGACTATTAAAAAACAACAGTGTTAACCCTTATGTTTTTTTTCATGACGACCAATAAAAAACAACAGTGTTACCCCTTATGTTTTTTTTCATGCCGACCAATAAAAAACCAGAGTGTTACCCCCTAGGTTTTTTTTCATGACGACTATTAAAAAACAACAGTGTTACCCCTTATGTTTTTTTTCATTAAGACCAATAAAAAACCACAGTGTTTCCCCTTATGTTTTTTTTCATGACGACCAAAGAAAAAAGACAGTGTTACCCCTCATGTTTTTTTTCATGACAACTATGAAAAAACAACAGTGTTACCCCTTATGTTTTTTTTCATGACGACCAAAGAAAAAAGACAGTGTTACCCCTCATGTTTTTTTTCATGACGACCAAAGAAAAAAGACAGTGTTACCCCTCATGTTTTTTTTCATGACGACTATTAAAAAACAACAGTGTTACCCCTTATGTTTTTTTTCATTAAGACCAATAAAAAACCACAGTGTTTCCCCTTATGTTTTTTTTCATGACGACCAAAGAAAAAAGACAGTGTTACCCCTCATGTTTTTTTTCATGCCGACCAATAAAAAACCACAGTTTTACCCCTTATTTTTTTTTTCATGCCGACCAATAAAAAACAACAGTGTTACCCCTTATGTTTTTTTTCATGACGACCAAAGAAAAAAGACAGTGTTACCCCTCATGTTTTTTTTCATGACGACCAATAAAAAACAACAGTGTTACCACTTATGTTTTTTTTCATGACGACCAAAGAAAAGAGACAGTGTTACCCCTCATGTTTTTTTTCATGATGACTATTAAAAAACAACAGTGTTACCCCTTATGTTTTTTTTCATTAAGACCAATAAAAAACCACAGTGTTTCCCCTTATGTTTATTTGATATATATCGACAGTGTTACCCCTTATGTTTATTTCATGACTGCCGATAAAAAACGACAGTTAACCCTCATGTTTTTTCCTTGTTGACCAATAAAAAACGACCGTGGAACCCCTTATGTTTTTTTCCATGCCGACCAATAAAAAACAACAGTGTTACCCCTTATGTATTTTTTCATGCCGACCAATAAAAAACAACAGTGTTACCGCTCATGTTTTTTTTCATGACGACTATTAAAAAACAACAGTGTTACCCCTTAAGTTTTTTTTCATGCCGACCAATAAAAAACAACAGTGTTACCCCTTATGTTTTTTTTCATGACGACCAAAGAATAAAGACAGTGTTACCCCTTATGTTTTTTTTCATGACGACCAATAAAAAACAACAGTGTTACCCCTTATGTTTTTTTTCATGCCGACCAATAAAAAACAACAGTGTTACCCCTTATATTTTTTTTCATGCCGACCAATAAAAAACAACAGTGTTATCCCTAATGTTTTTTTTCATGCCGACCAATAAAAAACAACAGTGTTACCCCTAATGTTTTTTTTCATGCCGACCAATAAAAAACAACAGTGTTACCCCTTATGTTTTTTTTCATGCCGACCAATAAAAAACAACAGTGTTACCCCTTATGTTTTTTTTCATGCCGACCAATAAAAAACAACAGTGTTACCTTATGGTTTTTTTCATGACGACCAAAGAAAAAACACAGTGTTACCCCTCATGTTTTTTTTCATGACAACTATGAAAAAACAACAGTGTTACCCCTTATGTTTTTTTTCATGACGACCAAAGAAAAAAGACAGTGTTACCCCTCATGTTTTTTTTCATGACGACCAAAGAAAAGAGACAGTGTTACCCCTCATGTTTTTTTTCATGATGACTATTAAAAAACAACAGTGTTACCCCTTATGTTTTTTTTCATTAAGACCAATAAAAATACAACAGTGTTTCCCCTTATGTTTTTTTTCATGACGACCAAAGAAAAAAGACAGTGTTACCCCTCATGTTTTTTTTCATGCCGACCAATAAAAAACCACAGTTTTACCCCTTATTTTTTTTTTCATGCCGACCAATAAAAAACAACAGTGTTACCCCTTATGTTTTTTTTCATGACGACCAAAGAAAAAAGACAGTGTTACCCCTCATGTTTTTTTTCATGACGACCAATAAAAAACAACAGTGTTACCACTTATGTTTTTTTTCATGACGACCAATAAAAAACAGAAGTGTTACCCCTTACATTTTTTTTCATGACGACCTGTAAAAAACAGCAGCGTCACCCAAAGTCAAAGTCAAAGTCAAAGTGTGTTTATTGTTGCATGTACCAAATTGCTTCAGCACAGCAAAATTCTTACGACTTGGCAAGCATCATTCATCTACGCAGTAGACGTCATACATATAACAAAAATAACCCCTCATGTTTCATCTGATAAAACGACAGTGTTACCCCTTATGTTTTTTTTCATGACGACCAATAAAAAAAAACAGTGTTACCCCTTATGTTTATTTGATATATATCGACAGTGTTACCCCTTATGTTTATTTCATGACTGCCGATAAAAAACGACAGAGTTAACCCTCATGTTTTTTCCTTGTTGACCAGTAAAAAACGACCGTGGAACCCCTTATGTTTTTTTCCATGCCGACCAATAAAAAACAACAGTGTTACCCCTTATGTATTTTTTCATGCCGACCAATAAAAAACAACAGTGTTACCGCTCATGTTTTTTTTCATGACGACTATTAAAAAACAACAGTGTTACCCCTTAAGTTTTTTTTCATGCCGACCAATAAAAAACAACAGTGTTACCCCTTATGTTTTTTTTCATGACGACCAAAGAATAAAGACAGTGTTACCCCTTATGTTTTTTTTCATGACGACCAATAAAAAACAACAGTGTTACCCCTTATGTTTTTTTTCATGCCGACCAATAAAAAACAACAGTGTTACCCCTTATATTTTTTTTCATGCCGACCAATAAAAAACAACAGTGTTATCCCTAATGTTTTTTTTCATGCCGACCAATAAAAAACAACAGTGTTACCCCTAATGTTTTTTTTCATGCCGACCAATAAAAAACAACAGTGTTACCCCTTATGTTTTTTTTCATGCCGACCAATAAAAAACAACAGTGTTACCCCTTATGTTTTTTTTCATGCCGACCAATAAAAAACAACAGTGTTACCTTATGGTTTTTTTCATGACGACCAAAGAAAAAACACAGTGTTACCCCTCATGTTTTTTTTCATGACAACTATGAAAAAACAACAGTGTTACCCCTTATGTTTTTTTTCATGACGACCAAAGAAAAAAGACAGTGTTACCCCTCATGTTTTTTTTCATGACGACCAAAGAAAAGAGACAGTGTTACCCCTCATGTTTTTTTTCATGATGACTATTAAAAAACAACAGTGTTACCCCTTATGTTTTTTTTCATTAAGACCAATAAAAAACCACAGTGTTTCCCCTTATGTTTTTTTTCATGACGACCAAAGAAAAAAGACAGTGTTACCCCTCATGTTTTTTTTCATGCCGACCAATAAAAAACCACAGTTTTACCCCTTATTTTTTTTTTCTGCCGACCAATAAAAAACAACAGTGTTACCCCTTATGTTTTTTTTCATGACGACCAAAGAAAAAAGACAGTGTTACCCCTCATGTTTTTTTTCATGACGACCAATAAAAAACAACAGTGTTACCACTTATGTTTTTTTTCATGACGACCAATAAAAAACAGAAGTGTTACCCCTTACATTTTTTTTCATGACGACCTGTAAAAAACAGCAGCGTCACCCAAAGTCAAAGTCAAAGTCAAAGTGTGTTTATTGTTGCATGTACCAAATTGCTTCAGCACAGCAAAATTCTTACGACTTGGCAAGCATCATTCATCTACGCAGTAGACGTCATACATATAACAAAAATAACCCCTCATGTTTCATCTGATAAAACGACAGTGTTAGCCCTTATGTTTTTTTTCATGACGACCAATAAAAAAAAACAGTGTTACCCCTTATGTTTATTTGATATATATCGACAGTGTTACCCCTTATGTTTATTTCATGACTGCCGATAAAAAACGACAGAGTTAACCCTCATGTTTTTTCGTTGTTGACCAATAAAAAACGACCGTGGAACCCCTTATGTATTTTTTCATGCCGACCAATAAAAAACAACAGTGTTACCCCTCATGTTTTTTTTCATGACGACTATTAAAATACAACAGTGTTACCCCTTAAGTTTTTTTTCATGCCGACCAATAAAAAACAACAGTGTTACCCCTTATGTTTTTTTTCATGACGACCAAAGAATAAAGACAGTGTTACCCCTTATGTTTTTTTCATGACGACCAATAAAAAACAACAGTGTTACCCCTTATGTTTTTTTTCATGCCGACCAATAAAAAACAACAGTGTTACCCCTTATATTTTTTTTCATGCCGACCAATAAAAAACATCAGTGTTATCCCTAATGTTTTTTTTCATGCCGACCAATAAAAAACAACAGTGTTACCCCTTATGTTTTTTTTCATGCCGACCAATAAAAAACAACAGTGTTACCCCTTATGTTTTTTTTCACGACGACCAAAGAAAAAAGACAGTGTTACCCCTCATGTTTTTTTTCATGACGACAATTAAAAAACAACAGTGTTACCCCTTATGATTTTTTTCTTGACGACCAATAAAAAACAACAGTGTTACCCCTTATGTTTTTTTTCATGACGACCAATAAAAAACAACAGTGTTACCCCTTATGTTTTTTTTCATGACGACCAATAAAAAACAACAGTGTTACCCCTCATGTTTTTTTTCATGACGACAATTAAAAAACAACAGTGTTACCCCTTATTTTTTTTTCACGACGACCAAAGAAAAAAGACAGTGTTACACCTCATGTTTTTTTTCATGCCGACAATTAAAAAACAACAGTGTTACCCCTTATGATTTTTTTCTTGACGACCAATAAAAAACAACAGTGTTACCCCTTATGTTTTTTTTCATGCCGACCAATAAAAAACAACAGTGTTACCCCTTATGTTTTTTTTCACGACGACCAAAGAAAAAAGACAGTGTTACCCCTCATGTTTTTTTTCATGACGACAATTAAAAAACAACAGTGTTACCCCTTATTTTTTTTTCCTGACGACCAATAAAAAACAACAGCGTCACCCCTCATGTTTCATCTGATAAAACGACAGTGTTACCCCTTATATTTTATTTGACAAAGACAACAGTGTTACTCCTTATGTTTTTTTTGAAAAAGACAACAGTGCTTTTTTTCATGATGACCAATAAAAATCAACAGTGGCACCCCTGTCAACGTTTTTACGGGGATCCGAACATGAGCTGTTTAGAGTGTTAACATCCGAACTTAACAATGCACCATCAAGACACCGGATAAATTCATCACGAAGGTTATACTTGTCTTTATAATTCCCATGAAATAGAGATATGAGTCATTCAACAGAAGACAACTACCAGACTTGAACCCCGGTCTCCAAGGGGTTAGGCAGAGTGCACTCCACTGCACCACAGAGGCGATGACAATACACAATAATCAATCATCAATAAAGAGGATATACATGACATTAAAATGTATGTTTGTATTTCTATTATTTCCCTTACGTTTTTTTTTATGACGACCAATAAAAACAACAGTGTTACCCCTTATATTTTATTTGACAAAAACAACAGTGTTGCCCCTTAGGTTTGTTTTTGAAAAAGACAACAGTGTTACCCCTTATGTTTTTTTTCATGACGACCAAGTAAAAAACAACAGTGTTACCCCTTATGTTTTTTTTCATGACGACCAATAAAAAACAACAGTGTTACCCCTTATGTTTTTTTTCATGACGACCAATAAAAAACAACAGTGTTACCCCTTATGTTTCTTTTCTTGACGACCAATAAAAAACAACAGTGTTACCCATTATATTTTATTTGACAAAGACAACAGTGTTACCCCTTATGTTTTTTTTCATGACGACCAATAAAAAACAACAGTGTTACCCCTTATATTTTATTTGACAAAGACAACAGTGTTACCCCTTATATTTTATTTGACAAAGACAACAGTGTTACTCTCTATGTTTTTTTTGAAAAAGACAACAGTGTTACCCCTTATGCTTTTTTTCATGATGACCAATACAAATTAACAGTGGCACCCCTGTCAACGTTATTGCGTGGATCCGAACATGAGCTGTTTAGAGTGTTAACCTCCGAACTTAACAATGCACCATCAAGACACCGGATAAAATCATCACGAAGGTTATACTTGTCTTTATAATTCGCATGAAATAGAGATATGAGTCATCCAACAGAAGAAAACAACCAGACTTGAACCCCGGTCACCAGGGGGTTAGGCAGTGTGCACTCCACTGCACCACGGAGGCGATGACAAAACACGATAATCAATCATCAATAAAGAGGATATACATGACATTAAAATGTATGTTTGTATTTCTATTATTTCCCTTATGTTTTTTTTCATGAGGACCAATAAAAACCACAGTGTTACCCCTTATATTTTATTTGACAAAGACAGCAGTGTTACCCCTTATATTTTATTTGACAAAATCAACAGTGTTACCCCTTATGTTTTTTTTCATGACGACCAATAAAAAACAACAGTGTTACCCCTTATGTTTTATTTGACAAAGACAACCCCTTATGTTTGTTTTCATGACGACCAATAAAAAACAACAGTGTTACCCCTTATGTTTTTTTTCGTCACGACCAATAAAAAACAACAGTGTTACCCCTTATATTTTATTTGACAAAAACAACACTGTTAAGCCTTAGGTTTTTTTTTAAAAAGACAGTGTTACCCCTTATGTTTTTTTTCATGACGACCAATAAAAAACAACAGTGTTACCCCTTATGTTTTTTTTCATGACGACCAATAAAAAACAAGTGTTACCCCTTATGTTTTTTTTCATGACGACCAATAAAAAACAGTGTTACCCCTTATATTTTATTTCACCAAAACAACAGTGTTACCCCTTATGTTTTTTTTCATGACGACCAATAAAAAACAACTGTGTAACTCCTTATATTTTATTTCACCAAAACAACAATGTTACCCCTTATGTTTTTTTTTTAAAAAGACTACAGTGTTACCCCTTATGTTTTTTTTGAAAAAGACAACAGTGTTACCACTTATGTTTTTTTTGAAAAAGACAGTGTTACCCCTTATGTTTCTTTTCATGGCGACCAATAAAAAACAACAGTGTTACCCCTCATATTTTATTTGACAAAGACAACAGTGTTACCCCTTATGTTTTTTTTGAAAAAGACAGTGTTACCCCTTATGTTTTTTTTTCATGACGACCAATAAAAAACAACAGTGTTAACCCTTATGTTTTATTTGACAAAGACAACCCCTTATGTTTTTTTTCATGACGACCGATAAAAAACCAACAGTGTGACCCCTTATATTTTATTTGACAAAAACAACAGTGTTACCCTTTATGTTTTTTTTGAAAAAGACAACAGTGTTACGCCTTATGTTTTTTTTCATGACGACCAATAATAAACAAGTGTTACCCCTTATGGTTTTTTTTATGACGACCAATAACAAACAACAGTGTTACCCCTTATGTTTCTTTTCATGACGACCAATAAAAAACAACAGTGTTGCCCCTTATATTTTTTTAGTAAAAGACAACAGTGTTACCCCTTATGTTTTTTTTCATGACGCCCAATAAAAAACAACAGTGTTACCCCTTATGTTTTATTTGACAAAGACAACCCCTTATGTTTTTTTTCATGACGACCAATAAAAAACAACAGTGTTACCCCTTATGTTTTTTTTCGTCACGACCAATAAAAAACAACAGTGTTACCCCTTATATTTTATTTGACAAAAACAACAGTGTTACCCCTTATGTTTTTTTTGAAAAAGACAGTGTTACCCCTTATGTTTTTTTTCATGACGACCAATATAAAACAACAGTGTTACCCCTTATTTTTTTTTCATGACGACCAATAAAAAACAACAGTGCTACCCCTTATGTTTTTTTTCATGACGACCAATAAAAAACAACAGTGTTACCCCTTATATTTTATTTCACCAAAACAACAGTGTTACCCCTTATATTTCATTTGACAAAAACAACAGTGTTTCCCCTTATGTTTTTTTTCATGACGACCAATGAAAAACAACAGTGTTGCCCCTTATGTTTTTTTTCATGACGACCAATAAAAAAAACCAGTGTTACCCCTTATGTTTTTTTTCGTCACGACCAATAAAAAACAACAGTGTTACCCCTTATATTTTATTTGACAAAAACAACAGTGTTACCCCTTTTGTTTTTTTTGAAAAAGACAACATTGTTACCCCTTATGTTTTTTTTCATGACGACCAATAAAAAACAACAGTGTTACCCCTTATGTTTCTTTTCATGACGACCAATAAAAAACAACAGTGTTACCCCGTATATTTTATTTGACAAAGACAATAGTGTCACCCCTTATGTTTTTTTTCATGACGACCAATAAAAAACAACAGTGTTACCCCTTATTCTTTTTTTCATGATGACCAATAAATATCAACAGTGGCCCCCCTGTCAACGTTTTTGCGGGGATCCGAACATGAGCTGTTTAGAGTGTTAACCTCCGAACTTAACAATGCACCATCAAGACACCGGAAAAAATCATCACGAAGGTTATACTTGTCTTTATAATTCGCATGAAATAGAGATAATAGTCATCCAACAGAAGACAACTACCAGACTTGAACCCCGGTCTCCAGGGGGTTAGGCAGAGTGCACTCCACCTGCACCACGGAGGCGATGACAATACTCAATAATCAATCATCAATAAAGAGGATAGACATGACATTAAAATGTATGTTTGTATTTCTATTATTTCCCTTATGTTTTTTTTATGACGACCAATAAAAACAACAGTGTTACCCCTTATATTTTATTTGACAAAGACACCCCTTGTGTTTTTTTTTCATGACGACCAATAAAAAACAACAGTGTTACCCCTTATATTTTATATGACAAAAACAACAGTGTTACGCCTTATGTTTTTTTTTATGACGTCCAATGAAAAACAACAGTGTTACACCTTATGTATTTTTTTCATGACGACCAATAAAAAACAAGTGTTACCCCTTATATTTTATTTCACCAAAACAACAGTGTTACCCCTTATGTTTTTTTTTGAAAAAGACAACAGTGTTACCCCTTATGTTTCTTTTCATGACGACCAATAAAAAACAACAGTGTTTCCCCTTATATTTCTTTTGAAAAAGACAGTGTTACCCCTTATGTTTTTTTTCATGACGCCCAATAAAAAACAAGTGTTACCCCTTATATTTTATTTGACAAAAACAACAGTGTTGCCCCTTACGTTTTTTTTTAAAAAGACAACAGTGTTACCCCTTATGTTTTTTTTCATGACGACCAATAAAAAACAACAATGTTACCCCTTATGTTTTTTTTCATGACGACCAATAAAAAACAACAGTGTTACCCCTTATGTTTTTTTTCATGACGACCAATAAAAAACAGTGTTACCCCTTATGTTTATTTTCATGACGACCAATAAACAGTTTTACCCCTTATGTTTCTTTTCCTGACGACCAATAAAAAACAACAGTGTTACCCCGTATATTTTATTTGACAAAGACAATAGTGTTACCCCTCATGTTTTTTTTCATGACGACCAATAAAAAACAACAGTGTTACCCCTTATATTTTATTTGACAAAGACAACAGTGTTACCCCTTATATTTTATTTGACAAAGACTACAGTGTTACCCCTTATGCTTTTTTTCATGATGACCAATAAATATCAACAGTGGCACCCCTGTCAACGTTTTTGCGGGGATCCGAACATGAGCTGTTGAACTTAACAATGCACCATCAAGACACCGGAAAAAATCATCACAAAGGTTATACTTGTCTTTATAATTCCCATGAAATAGAGATATGAGTCATCCAACAGAAGACAACTACCGGACATGAACCCCGGTCTCCAGGGGGTTAGGCAGAGTGCACTCCACTTGCACCACGGAGGCGATGAAAAAACACCATTATCAATCATCAATAAAGAGGATATACATGACATTAAAATGTATGTTTGTATTTCTATTATTTCCCTTATGTTTTTTTTTATGACGACCAATAAAAACAACAGTGTTACCCCTTATATTTTATTTGACAAAGACAACCCCTTATGTTTTTTTTCATGAAGACCGATAAAAAACAAGTGTTACCCCTTATGTTAGGGTTAGGGTTAGGACAATCAACAATTAACGACGACACCGCCGAAAGGCGGTGGCGTCGCTGGCACGGGCCATCATCAGGCGAAACCTCGGGGGTCCCCGACCCGACCCAACGTTCAAGCCAAGGGGTTGCCATGTCCCCAGCCTGGCAATCCATATCCTTTCAGCCCTGCGCCGTTGGGCGGTGGACCAAAAAGGGTTTGCTTCAAGCACAGACGCGGAAAGGGCCTGCCATCCGTGTTCAACAAAATGCGCAACCACAGGTAGGTGAGCGTCTCTTTTGTGTGTGATGTTGTATCTGTGCTGGTAGAAGCGGACACGAACTGTGTTCCCCGTTTCTCCCACGTATTGGAGATCACAGGTAAGGCAGCGGATAAGGTACACACAATTTCTCGTGTTAAGATCGGCATGGCGATCAGTGGTGAAAACGTTCCCATTGTTCCGGTTTCGGGCCCACGGGATAAAGTTATAAAAATAAGAGAGTCTGTTGACTCTGGGCTCCGACAGGGGGCGTAGTTTGGCCCTCACTAACAGATCTCTAATATTCTTGTTCCTCCTGTAGGCCGCGATAATGCCGTAGTCAGGAAGGTAAGTGGTAGAGTCCAGGAGGTGTTGAAAGTTCGCCCTGACCAGTCGGGTCAGGTGAGCGGAGGAGGTGGAATATGTCGTCACAAAAGGTATACGGTGTCCCTCAACAGGCGGACGCACTAATTTGAACACCTTAAGCGAAAGACGGCGGGCCGAACGCGAATAA
>NC_044053.1:2500-27500 GCF_902167405.1 Gadus morhua
AAAATCTAACAGCAGAAATAAACCTCGACAAACATTTGAGATTGTTGCCTCCCTGCCAAAGGAGTTTGATGTGATAGTCACTCACAGAACTTTTAGTTTTAAACACATTATTTTATGTAGCATAATATCTGGTTTTTCAATGTTTTCATTTTGCACTTACGTAAGCAATACGTAGTTACTATTTTATATATTAAAGTTCAGTTCATGTGCCAGGGCCTATGTTCATCCACTTTTTCACTTTTTATGTATTGGTTGCGCCTTTACAAGATTTAAGATGTTTTCTGAAGCCCTGCCAAAGGAGTTTAATGTGGAAGAAGTCAGAGCTTTTATTTTTATTTACATTATTTTCAATAGGTTACAAGGCAAGCTACCTTATATTGTTCTGTTGAAAGCAGATAAAACATGTTTGTGAAGTTAAATGTTCATATTTAAATGTGATTAAATGTTCCCTTATCAGAAATATGGTAATAAACAAAAAGGTATGGTTTAACTAACGAACACTCTAGTTTCTTCAGGCTGCAGCAGTATCAAATCATATGTCGTGATTAATATCGATATCGATATTAATATTGGGCGATATTATATATGCAATATATAGTATAGTGTGTAGTTCATAGTGTGTAGTTTATAGTGTATAGTGTATAGTGTAGTGTATAGTGTGTGTTGTGTAGTGTATAGTGTGTGTTGTCTAGTGTAACATGTGTAGTGTGGTGCTGCTCTAAACAGTGGCCTGTGGGTGTAGCGTAGCTTAGCATAGCTAGCCACCTAGCATCCCTGCAGACAGGCCCTATCACGTTGTGACACGCTGAGAGATTTATCAGAGGGCTGGGTACATGGCACACACACACACACACACACACACACACACACACACACACACACACACACACACACACACACACACACACACACACACACACACACACACACACACACACACACACACACGCGCGCGCGTACACGCACACACAAGCGTACACGCACACACATTGTCCCAAACACACACAGGTCTGCATACACAGCAGAGGAGAAAGGAGGGGAGGAGGGAGGAGAGAGGAGGTGTAAGCCTAGCGTCTGATAAACACAAGAGGAAGAGGCTTAAAGTAGGAGAGGAGAGGGGCGAGGAAACAGGACAATAACAACAACAATGGCCGTGTGGTGTAAGCGCAGCTCAACTGAAATAAAGGCCGCCCGCGGATTGGAGCCAGACAGCTGTAAACAAGGGCAGTGTGACACACACACACACACATACACACACACACACACACACACACACACACACACACACACACACACACACACACACACACCACCAGATGGTCTTAGAGGAATTATGACAGACTGAGCTATCTCAAAGTAGGCCTAGTTAGCTTCAAGCTAACTGGGAGCATTGAAGGTAGTTCCATCCAGTACCCCCACGTGATTCAGATTAGCCTTATGCTCCAATGCAAGAATAGCAGGAGCTAAGGTCCAATAGCACAACACGCTAGCCCCAGAGAGCATGCTACGTCTCTGTGATGTTCAGTCGTCTCTTCTCGTCTGACTGGCAGAAGACAGGGAAACAGGGGTTCTCTCAAAGCCCGACATCTCTGACGTCGGTTGGTTTTGACCAGCTGTGTTCACGTCAGTAGTGTGTCAAGTGAAACTGAGGGGAGGAAGGAATGGTAAGGAGATCACTTTACCTGGAGAGGAGAGAGGAGGCGTCATGGCGGTCCAAGGGGAGAGGAGAGAAGAAACACAAAGAGAACAGGTCAGTGATCAGCAGGGTCGACTTCATCACACTTTAAAGACAGGCAAAATGGACTGCATTCATACAGCGCTTTTCTGGTCAGCGGCCACTCAAAGCGCTTTACAATAATCCTAACATTCACCCATCCATGCACACATTCACACACCGACGGCGGAGTCAAACACACAAGGCAACGGCCAGCTGCTCAGGAGCAGTCAGGGTGAGGTGCCTTGCTCAGGGACACCTCCACACTCATCTAGGAGGAGCCGGGGATCGAACTAGCAACCTTCCAGGGACCAGCCAAGCCGCTCTACCTCCTGAGCCTCACGCCCTCCTGACGCAGCAGGGTTTAGTTCATCACACCTTAAAGATAGGGGACTGCTTATCTCAGAAGCACTTCAGTCTATATTTGTTTAAACAAATAAAATGATTGGAGGGACGACCTGTCTGTCAACCTCTCTACCTCAAGGCTAGCCAACCCTGATGCTGAGTCACACGTTTGGAAACTTCCAGGTTTCCTGTATAGGAACATTTGGCCAGGGCAGGGGCAGTGAACTGGTTTACTGGGAGCCAGTGTGTCCCAGTATGGACCAGGTCACAGCCTGTAGACCACGTCCCAGTTCGTGTGGATGGGTCTGGATTCACTGGTAAGCCTCTTAAGATAGAAGAGGCTACTAAATGAATAGAAGAGGCTACTAAATGAATAACGGACAATCACTAAGAGTTTGAATCATTGTCAGTCAAATCAGTGCATAACGATCAGATAATGAAGGAAATTACTAAATTGGTCACATGACGTCGATCACCAATCACAGAGCGGTCTTGTCGATGGATCAACGGTTTGCCTTTGTTTCGGTTCGAGTGTCACTGGATGCGGACAGAGAAGCCTCCAGTCTGATCTATATATAGATCGGGATATAGATCTGCTCTGTCCTCCTCCTGGTCCCCTCCCTGGGCGCTAACATGGGACACGTTGCTCCACTATTGACTCCATGCTCGGACTGTTCCCCAGAAAGGCGATGTGAACGTAGACGCCCGTTAAGACAGCATGTTAAGTTAATCGGCTAATTGGCTAGGCTAGCGGGAATACTGTTTGCCGTCGAAGGCTATGCTGGGTCATTAGGGCGGAACATATCAGAGGTGAACAGTAGGGGTGCAACGGATCAAAAAACTCACGGTTCGGATCGTTCCTCGGATCAGAGTCACGGATCGGATCATTTTTCGGATCAGCAAAAAAAAAAAAAAAATAGCGTTTGTGATTGCTTTAGCCCGGTCTGATTGTGGAGGAAGGGGCTGCTTAAATGCCGCGGTGATGAGCGGTTGTTGAGCCGCTTTCGGTTTCACTCCTGTCAGTGAAACACCGGGGTGATGTCGCTGTAAATGCGTGGCCATGCTCTATGTGTTTTTCTTTATGTTAGCAATCGCTATGTCAGCTACGTGTTACGTCTGTGTGGTAACCTAGGCGACAGGTTTGTGTGGCAGCGCGAGTATATGGAAACAGACGTAGCACTGGAGGCAGCAGTTATCGCGTTACAGTAGTCACCGAAGTCTAGCCTACTTTTATTTTCCATGCCCACTGTTCTTCATGTTGTACGCTGAGGACAATAAATCACAACGAGCCATGGGACTGTTTGCTTATTGAAAAGGGAACTGTTGCAAACTTTTACCCAGAGCGTGTTAGCTCTGTCCCTGGAACTAGCAGGAATGGTTACGGCTGTGTGTGGACTGAACATGCGCACAATTTTTTTTTTTTCAGAAATCAATCCGCGGATCATGCGTGTGCCGAACCGAAATAGATGATCCGAACGGATCACGGATCAATGATGATCCGTTGCACCCCTAGTGAACAGAGTACGTTGAAAAGGACTGAGTTAGAATCGCTTAAAGGGGCCATGTTATACCACCAGGTGTGAGTGTGGTTAGCCTTACAAGCCGTTTCCAAAATCTGCCCCATATGACATCACTAGTGGGCGTGTCCACCTAGATCGGTGCTGGATACATCAGTCTACCAGCCGACCCAGTGGACTGGAGTAAACAGCACAGATCTCGGTGGACACGCCCACTAGTGATGTCTTATGGGGAGGATTTTCGAGGCTAATCACACTCACACCTGGTGGTATTATCTGTCTCCTTTAAAAGTAGACGTCAACATATAACCTATGATGTATTCAGATGCAACAAACGCGCACTGACGTCGAGGACGTAGCGACAGGGGACGCAACGCTATAGCGTAGCGTGACGCTACGTAGCGTACGTAGCGTAGCGTCGCGCAACGGTTCTCCGAGCTCACGGCCTGCCGCGTTATGAATGACGGCTGAGGGAAATCATATTGACTCAGATTAATAAGAAGCAGCCAGCTCATTAAGCATGTCAGCGTGCGGGAACAGACTCCAGCCGAGAGTGTTTGGATCACAGGGAACAGAAATACACAGAATACACGCAGCCTGACGGTACAGCAACTCTCCCAGCCTCCCTCCATCTCCCTCTCCCCCCCTCGCTCTCTCCTCCCCCCTTGCTCTCTCTCCTCCCCCTCACTCTCTCTCCCCCCCTCACTCTCTCTCCCCCCCTCGCTCTCTCTCAAGCTCGCTCTCTCTCTCATAACTGATTAATAATATAATATGATTAAAATGCAGCCAGGAGAGGGGATGAGATTAGTTATAATTATGAACACTGCCTCTCTCCAGTGTACAATAAGATAAACAAACAGCACACACACACACACACACACACACACACACACACACACACACACACACACACACACACACACACACACACACACACACACACACACACACACACACACACACACACACACAGCGTTGGTTTCGTCTAAAGATAAACCCCTTTCAGAGCGAGCCTCGGCGCTCCGTCTCTGAGCAGTGCGGCTGTGAGATGTAGGATTCCAACATGTAACATTTAATTAACATACGCCCCGGGCTCCTGGATTATGCAGAGCGACCTAGTGTGAGGAGGACAGGGGCCCCGGGCTCTTACTGGTGCAGTCCCAGTGACTCAGTGGCCCCGGGCTCTTACTGGTGCAGTCCCAGTGACTCAGTGGCCCCGGGCTCTTACTGGTGCAGTCCCAGTGACTCAGTGGCCCCGGGCTCTTACTGGTGCAGTCCCAGTGACACAGTGGCCCCGGGCTCTTACTGGTGCAGGCCCAGTGACTCAGTGGCTGCGGGCTCTTACTGGTGCAGGCCCAGTGACACAGTGGCCCCGGGCTCTTACTGGTGCAGGCCCAGTGACACAGTGGCCCCGGGCTCTTACTGGTGCAGGCCCAGTGACACAGTGGCCCCGGGCTCTTACTGGTGCAGGCCCAGTGACACAGTGGCTGCGGGCTCTTACTGGTGCAGGCCCAGTGACACAGTGGCTGCGGGCTCTTACTGGTGCAGGCCCAGTGACACAGTGGCCCCGGGCTCTTACTGGTGCAGTCCCAGTGACTCAGTGTCTGCGGGCTCTTACTGGTGCAGCCCCCGTCCCAGTGGAGGTAACCAGCAGCCAAGCCTGGCCCAGTGGACTGCGTCAGGCCCAGGGCCACCAGTGGGACCAGTCCAAAGTGGTAGTTCTACCTACCTCCCAGTCAGGCGTGGGGGGTTTGGCCCAGTATCCTCATGGTTAAAAACCAAGGACACTCTGTCATTGGCTGTGGAACAATACGGGGGGCCCATATGGACGGGAGGACGTGTTATACATTATGAACGTGATATAACTTGTGAAGGACGCCCACGGCAGCGCTCAGTCACGCTCTAAGATTCATTATTCATGAACCACGCTCATAAAACTGTTCTGCTCCTGCTAGCTCTCTCCAAAAACAAATCCGACCCTGATCACCTGCCCTGTTAGGCAGAGTGGGCGGAGTCAGGTGGGAGACCCAATCGGTGCCCGCGTCACCGGCCACGCCCCCCCCATGACAAAGACAGAGTCAGGTATCAACACAATCCTTCCATGCAACGTAAATCGCACAATACAGAGCAATGAAAATAGGAAAATTACCCCGATACACCTGGTGGAGTAACACACCTGGAAGTCTAACACCAGGTGGAGTAGCACACCTGGTGAAGTGAAACACCTGGTGGTGTACCACACCTGGTGGAGTCACACACCTGGTGAAGTGACACACCTGGTGGTGTAACACCTGGTGGAGTGACACACCTGGTGGAGTGACACACCTGGTGAAGTGACACACCTGGTGGTGTAACACACCTGGTGAAGTGACACACCTGGTGCTGTAACACCTGGTGGAGTGACACAACTGGTGGAGTGACACACCTGGTGAAGTGACACACCTGGTGGAGTAACACACCTGTTGAAGTGACACACCTGATGGTGTAACACCTGGTGGAGTGACCCACATGGTGCCAGACCAACCCAAAACACACACTGTGAGCTCACGGAGGCAGACCCGAGCACACCTGCAGAAATCAAAGCCCCCCAGTGCTTGGGATAAAAACCTGATCAAATTATAAATCAAAATTAACTTATATTGAATCCTTTTTTGGTGACACACATACTCTGCTTTTAATGCATGACGAGATGGTTCCCAAGTCATTTCAAGTAGTCCTACTGATGCACCCTAGATCATAGCTCTGGAGTCATTATCGTCATCAACCTCTTGCTCTGGACCACGACACTGCTACACAACAGGGAATCAGTTCCAACCCCGGGGTGAGAGACTCTGGGGTTACAGGCCATGGGCTGCACTTTGGAACGGACCTGGGTTCATGTTCAGTCCCTCCCACTGGACTGATTTAGGAGGTGGAGGAGGAGAGGAGGAGAGGAGGAGAGGAGAGGAGGAGGAGGAGAGGAGGAGAGGAGGAGAAGGTAGAGAAGAGGAGAAAGTAGAGAAGAGAGGAGGAGGAGGAGGTAGAGAGGAGGGAAGAGAGAGGATGGAGGAGGGAGGAGGAGAGGAGGGAGGAGGAGGAGAGGAGGAGACGAGGAGAGGAGGGAGGATAGAGGATGGAGGAGGGAGGAGAGAGGAGAGGAGGGAGGAGGAGGAGAGGAGGAGAGGAGGAGAGGAGGAGAGGAGGGAGGATAGAGGATGGAGAAAGGAGGAGGAGAAGGGAGGAGGAGGAGGTAGAGAGGGAGATGGCGGAGTGGTGAAGGATACAGAGGAAGAGGGGGAGGAGGTGGTAAGTGGAGGGGGAGGATGGGAGAGGAGGGGAGGGGGGTGGAGCCTCCCCTCCCGAAGCTGCAGATTTTTCTCCCCCATTAAACACATGCCACTGATTCACGTTGGGCGAATTTCCAGCTTTATTTCCCCTACAGCCATATGATGCCACACACACAGACACGCACAAACACACACAAACGTGAACACTTAAAATACACATATTTCCTGTTTTGGCTTGAGGGGTACTGGGTACGAGCAGATCTCACTGAATTATAAAGAGCTAGAGACAGAGAGAGAGAGAGAGAGAGAGAGAGAGAGAGAGAGAGAGAGAGAGAGAGAGAGAGAGAGAGAGAGAGAGAGAAAGTGAGAGTGAGAGACAGAGTCAGAGACAGAGAGATAAGGAGAGAGAGAGAGAAACAGAGACAGAGAGAGCGAGAACGAGAGACGGAGAGAGGATGAGAAAGAGTGAGAGACAGAGAGCGAGAGAGAGAGAGAGAGAGAAAGAGAGAGAGAGAGAGAGAGAGAGAGAGAGAGAGAGAGAGAGAGAGAGAGAGAGAGAGAGAGAGAGAGAGAGAGAGAGAGAGAGAGAGAGAGAGAGAGAGTGAAAGAGAGAAAGAGAGAGAGAAAGAGAAAGAGAAAGAGAGAGAGAGAGAGAGTGAGAGAGAGATAGCAGAGAGAGTGAAAGAGGTGAAATGAGCCAGGAGATAGGACATAGGGGGCAGAAGAGGAATGTACAAAAAACAAACAAATCGATTTATAATCCTGTTGTTTTCCTGCCTGTAGAAGCATGCCCTACTTTCAGCTCTCCCTCTCTCCCTCCCTCTCACTCCCTCCCTCACTCCCTCTCTCTCACTCTCTCACTTGTTCCTATGTTATACATATATATGTAGTTACGCTTATGTGCATGTGTGGGTGGCGCTCTTGTGTGTGTATGTGCATTTGATGTGTGCGTGTGTGCAGCATATGTGTGGGTGCTTTTGTTTGTGCGTGCGTGCGTGCGTGCGTGCGTGCGTGTGTGAACATGTGAGTTTGTGTGCATGCGCTTGCGTGTGAGTGTGTGCGCGTGTGTGCATGCCTGTGTTGGTGCGTGTGAACGTGCATGCGTGTGCATGTGTGTGTATGTGTGCGTGTGTGTGTGTGTGTGTGTGTGTTTGCATGCGCTTGCGTGTGAGCGCGTGCGTGTGTGTGAGCGCGTGCGTGTGTGTGGGTGCGTGTGTGCATGTGTGTGTGTGTCAGGGCAGTAGAGGGTGCTTGCGGCGGTGAGACAACTGGGTTAATCCTGCCTTTTATTCTCCAGGCCCAGAGGATCTGATCGGCCTTTCTATATTTGCATCGGATGCAGGCACGCTGTGCGTATGTGTGTGTGTGTATGTATGTGTGTGTTTATTTGGATGTCTGTGTGTGTGTGTGTGCGCGCGCGTGCACGTGCGTGTGCGTGTGAGTTTGTGTATATGTGTGTGTATGTGTGTGTGTGTGTGTGTGTGTGTGTGTGTGTGTGTGTGTGTGTGTGTGTGTGTGTGTGTGTGTGTGTGTGTGTGTGTGTTAATCTCGTTTGGCTGCCTTTAGCAGCAGGTTGACTCCTCACAGCTTACACTTAGAGACCGACCGAGAGACGCATCCCTGCCAAGACCCAGCGAACAACACAAGACTCCACAACATGTTACACACAAGCTACACAACAAACCACACTACAGGCTACACAACATGTTACACACAAGCTACACAACAAACCACACTACAGGCTAAACTTCGAGCTACACACGTATGTTCGCCATACAAGATACATTAATATACACTGATACATCATTGAAGAAAATCACTGAACCTCTATCCACACACACATGCACACGCACACACACACACACACACTAATTGGAAATCAAAGCCTTTAAAGATCAAATGATGCATCCTTCTAGCATTACTCGTGGCCACGCCCCTCCAATTCAATTCTTCTTTAACGAGGGAACGAATTTAATTGGACCTAACCCTAACCACTGAGGAACCCCCACACACACGGACACACACACACACACACACACACACAAAAGGACACACACACACAGCCGTTTACGTACACACACAAATAAAACACAGAGGCTCCTCATTGGTCAGTGGCAGCACGGATGTGATTGACAGGAGAGGAGGAGGAGGAGGAGGGGGAGGAGGAGGAGGAAAGGAGAGAGAGGAGGAGAGGAGAGAGAGGAGGAGGAGTCAGAGCTCATC
The DNA here is from genome assembly GCF_902167405.1 of Gadus morhua. Classification (NCBI taxonomy): domain Eukaryota; kingdom Metazoa; phylum Chordata; class Actinopteri; order Gadiformes; family Gadidae; genus Gadus; species Gadus morhua. The sequence goes on from NC_044053.1 coordinate 11,566, forward strand.
CTTTACTACAGATAGTACTGTAGTAAAGAGTTCTATAGTAGTACAGTACTATAGTAAAGAGTACTATAGTAAACAGTATTATAGTTTCATAATACTATGGAAAGAGTAGTAGTATAGTACTATAGTAGTACAGTACTATAGTAAATAGTACTATAGTTGTACTATAGTTGTATATTACGATAGTAAAGAGTGCTATAGTAGTACTCTTTACTATAGTACTACTATAGCACTATACAACTATAGTACTCTTTACGATACTATACTATAGTAACGAGTACAACTATAGTACTACTATAGTACTCTTTACTATAGTAGTACTATAGTAATGAGTACAACTATAGTACTCTTTACTATAGTACTGTACTACTATAGTACTCTTTACTACAGTAGTACTATAGTAAAGAGTACTACAGTAGTACTACAGTAAGCAGTGGTACCCCTGTCTGTCTCTCTGCCCCCCCCCTAGTTCATCCATCCTCTCAGGGGTATTAAAACCCATTGCACTGCTATGCCCCGTCTCCCTCCCCCCCTCCCCCCTCCCTCCTCCCTCCCTCCCTCCCCCCTCCCCCCCCCCTCTCTCATAAAGCAGCCAGACAGGGGAGTAGAGTTATAGGTACCCCCCCCCCCCCCCTTTAAAGTCAATAGCCGCTCCTTCAGTGAGATAGAGTGCTGGAAACCCAGGGTTCAGAGGTCGTCCACGTTTATAGCTGCAAGGACAGCTTGTGTGCGTTTCTTCAGGTAATTGTGTTTGGGGGGGGTCTGTGGTTGTGTTTGTGCAATGCATAAAGAGTCGATGGGTTGAAATGCGTGTGCGTGTTTGCGAGAGTGTGCATGCGTTTGTGTGTGTGCGCGTGCGTGCGTGCGTGCGTGTGTGTGTGTGTGTATGCAAGTGCGTGTTGATGGTTGGTGTGATAGCATCCAGGTTTGTTTGCTTTCATATGTCCATGTGATTGTGAAACAGAACCACACGCTCACACACACACACACACACACACACACACACACACAAGCACGCACACACACACACTCAAACGCATGCACAAGCACGCACACACGCCAACACTCAGAAGCACTCACCGACACACATACACAAACGCACGCACACACACAAACGCACACACACACACACACACACACACACACACCCCCGTCTTGGTTCAGTAGCGGGCCCTCTGGAACCACCAGCCTCACCTCCATTAACTCGAGCCAGGGAAGGGACAGCCCTCCTGGGAGAGCAGCGTACCCGGCTCCCTGGTCCCGGGCCTAGTGGGTCAGCCTCTCCACCAGGCTGGAGCATTGATTCAACATTTATCCTCCCTCACATTCCTCCCCTGTGAGATCATTCAGCCGTCGGTCCGACCGCAGTCCACACAGAACCCCAGAACCCAAAACAGTTCTAGTTTGGATTTTGCCATTCAGCAGTGATGGGCTTCTCAGTGGTACTTGGACTGGGACTGGTACTGGTTCTGGTTCTAGTAATGCTACTCTTGCTGGTTCTGGAACTGGTTCTGGGACTGGGTTTGGGACTGGTGCTGGTACTGGTTATGGTGCTGGTTCAGGTACCTTGACTGTTACTGGTTCTGGTACTGGGACTGGTATTTTGACTGTTACTGGTACCTTGACTGTTACTGGTTCTGGTACTGGGACTGAATCCTTCTAACCAGAGCAGACTGTGTTCGGGTTTACAGACGAGCGACGTCGGCCTCAACACGTCTTCCTCCGGTCTGCGTGCTGCTGGGGTTTGGCCTTTGAGCGGTTCCTGATGAAGCGTCTGCTTAGTGACGCGATGAGAACGCGGTTTGTAGTTCAAAGACAATGATGGAGCGGAAACGAACGAGAGATATGAAACGTTGAACTGTGTGATATCATTCTGCAGATCACCATATACTCTGAACTCCTCAATCTGGGTTATTCTCCTTTAAACCCTCCTCCTCCTCCTCCTCCTCCTCCTCCTCTCCTTCCTCCTCCTCTCATCTCTGTTCCAGCGCACAGGCAGCCTGACCAAGGAGACCCCCTGGCGAGAGGACTGATGTCAGAAGGAGAGAGAGAGAGAGAGAGAGAGAGAGAGAGAGAGAGAGAGAGAGAGAGAGAGAGAGAGAGAGACATGGTGTGAGAGAAATGGGGAGAGGTGACTGACTCTCAGTGGAAAGTAAGAGTTTGCAGAAATACAAAGAGAAGAGAAAGAGTTAGAGAAGGAAAAAGAAAGAGCAAGAGAGAGAGAGAGAGAGAGAGAGAGAGAGAGAGAGAGAGAGAGAGAGAGAGAGAGAGAGAGAGAGAGAGAGACAAAGAGAGCGAGAGAGAGAGACAGAGACAGAGAGAGAGGGGGGGAGAGATAGAGAGGAAGGTAGAGGGGAGAGAGGGACAAAGAGTGGGAGAGTCAGCAGAAAGATACTGAGAGGGAGAGAGTATCAGTGGAAATATACCGAGATCGAGAGTCAACAGAAATGGAGAGAGGGGGAGAGAGAGGGAGGGAGAGGCAGATGGGGAGAGAGGGAGCAAGATATGGAGGGAGAGAGAGCGGGAGAGATAGGGAGAGAGAGGGAGAGAGAGAGGGAGACATGGTTCTAGGAAGTGTTGTTCCAGCGAATACTCGGTCAGCTCTCTGACACCAGGCCAGCAGAGGAAAACACAAGGCTGCTTGTATCTGACACCCCTGAGGTGTGTGTGTGTGTGTGTGTGTGTGTGTGTGTGTGTGTGTGTGTGTGTGTGTGTGTGTGTGTGTGTGTGTGTGTGTGTGTGTGTGTGTGTGTGTGTGTGTCTCTCCATACAGCATACCTTCATCAGTCCCCGATTATTCTCACACATCTTTCTAGCAGCGCATCATTTAATGTTCATATTATATTTAATGGATCTGTGTCTCTGCAGATTCATTCCTAAAGATAATGTGGGGGTTTTCTTTTCATTTTCATTATTTTTTTGTTCATTTGCAGCGTAAACAGTTCTAATCTGCTCTCTTAATCTGCAGATAATGAAGGTCTGAGCAGGAAGAGCTCTAACGTGGTTACCAGACAAAGACCAAATTAGAGGAATAAAAACGGAGAGAAATATCACAATTAAATCATAAGTACTTGTAATTTAGATGATTAATGAAGGATTATACACAAGCATGTTTCCGAGGGGAAAAAACAGGCCTAATTACTCATAACCAATGCAACTGCGACTCTTTTAAAGGCTTAACGTTTCATTAAAACTAATAATAGTCCTGAGCAATGATCGGCCCGAGAGGCTACTAGCTGCTAGCTGCTACAGGCTAACAGATGTGGAAATGAATGCGCTAGTCAGTCAGCAAAGCTGCGCTACGTGGCTGATGCTGGGGCTGCTTAAACTGCTAGAATGCTAAGAGGCTGAAGCTAGTGGGGCTGCTTAAACAGTCAGAATGCTAAGATGCTACAGCTAATGGGGCTGCATAAAGTTAGAATGCTAAGATGCTAAAGCTAGTGGGGCTGCTTAAACAGTCAGAATGCTAAGATGCTACAGCTAATGGGGCTGCATAAAGTTAGAATGCTAAGATGCTAAAGCAAATATTGCTGCCTAAACAGTTAGAATGCTAAGATGCTAAAGCTAGTGGGGCTGCTTAAACAGTCAGAATGCTAAGATGCTAAAGCTAGTGGGGCTGCTTAAACAGTCAGAATGCTAAGATGCTAGAGCTAATGCTGCTGCTTAAACAGTCAGAATGCTAAGATGCTAAAGCTAGTGGGGCTGCTAGCAGCAGACGTGTATCAGACTGCTAAGACACCACAGTCTCAGCAGAAGCTACCCTCCCCCTTTACTCTCTCCCTCCCAAGCTGCTAGGTTTCTCCTGGACGGTATCTCCTGCTCCTCGCTCCAGTCCTGGACGGTATCTCCTGCTCCTCGCTCCAGTCCTGGACTGTATCTCCTGCTCCTCGCTCCAGTGCTGGTCTCCCCCCAGAGGCCCCTGACCCCCAGAGCCGCTCATCATCAGCCACGCCCCCCCTCTCATCAGCCACGCCCCTCCTCTCATCAGCCACGCCCCCCCTCTCATCAGCCACGCCCCTCCTCTCATCAGCCACGCCCCGCAAGTCACCAGCCACGCCCTTCCCTCATTAGCCACGCCCCTCCCCTCATTAGCATCCTACCAGCACGTCGTTCCCCTCCTGACGCAGGCTCCCAGTGTGAAGGATTACTCTCTCCTGCTCGTCGCAGACACCTTGACTTCCTATTCAAATTGAGAGCTCACGCTATCTGACTGTGTATCCGTCTGTCTGTCTGTCTCTGTCTCACCATCTCTCTCTTTCTTCATCTCCGATTGTCCATTCATTTCTCCTCTATAGCCCCCACCCTCTCTCCCTGTCCCTCTCTCCCCCTCTCTCTCTTCCGTCCCTCTTTCTCTCGCTCTCTCTCTCTCTCCCCATCTCGCTCTCTCCCCGTCTCCCTCTCCCGTCTCCCTCTCCCGTCTCTCCCGTCTGTCTCTCTCTCTCTCTCTCTCCCGTCCCTCCCTCTCTCCCGTCCCTCTCTCTCTCCCGTCCCTCTCTCTCTCCCGTCCCTCTCTCTCTCCCGTCCCTCTCTCTCCCGTCCCTCCCTCTCTCCGTCCCTCTCTCTCTCCCGTCCCTCCCTCTCTCCCGTCCCTCTCTCTCCCGTCCCTCCCTCTCTCCCGTCCCTCCCTCTCTCTCCCGTCCCTCTCTCTCTCCCGTCCCTCTCTCTCTCCCGTCCCTCCCTCTCTCTCCCGTCCCTCTCTCTCTCCCGTCCCTCCCTCTCTCCCGTCCCTCCCTCTCTCCCGTCCCTCCCTCTCCCCGTCCCTCCCTCTCCGCGTCCCTCTCTCTCTCCCGTTCCTCCCTCTCTCCCGTCCCTCCCTCTCTCCCGTCCCTCTCTCCTTTCTCTCTCTCTCTCTCGGTGTGCGGGTGACGGTAAAACATGGCTCCACTGAGCTGGTTTACAGTGAGTCCGTTGGCCGAGGGCTGGGAGTCCACATGAGAGAGCGTTGAGCGTTTGAAGTGAGCGGACGGAGCAGAGGTAATCACAGTATCCTCACAGGGAGCTGGTTCAGGGGAGCGAGCGAGGCTTTAAATGGAAATGCAGAAGGAATCGGCTCAACACAAACGCAGTAATCATATTCTGTCCTTGGAGGCATGTTATTAAATATTCCAAATGAAATATTCTCAATACAAAGTCCCTTGTGGAGCAGGAGGAACAGGGCCGGTGTGATTGGACAGAGCCGGAAAGGGGCGTTTCCCCTTCACTGTCAGGACTTGTCACTCATAAGCCCTTAATTGAAAGGCTCGTTAAGGTGTAATTAACGAGTCATTGGATTCCTCCTCTCCTGCTAAAGCTGTTTTGACAGAGTCATTACATTAGCTAGCACGCACGTGCTCTCTCACACGCACACGCGCACACACACGCACACGCACACACGCACACACACACGCACACACACACACACACACTCCCTATCTGCTTTTTATTTCACCAGACAGTACACGCGTGGCAGAGGTTGGGCATGTTTCAGAGACTCCCAGCTGAGAGGTGGGGGGTTCTAGTCCCAGCTGAGAGGTGGGGGCCCGAGGGCCCCGTCTGTCTGCTGGGCTGGCAGACAGACAGCGTCCCCTGGGGGCCCCAGGGCCCTGGCACTCGGGATCTGACACACTGGATGCTTCAGAGGACAGAGCCAGCATTGGTCACACACACGCATAGAGACAAATACACACATAGAGAAACACACTCACACAGAAACACACACACACACACACACACACACACACACACACACACACACACACACACACACACACACACACACACACACACACACACACACACAGACAGAAACAAACAGACCACCACACAGACACTCATAGAGAAACAGAGACACACACACTCAGCGACCACCATAGACACACACAAACACACTCATAGACCCAGACACACACACACAGTTCTTGTGTATGTGCCGCCGGCGTCTCCCAGGTAACCCCCGCTCCGCGCCCCAGCGGCTCCGTAAGAGCGCTGGTTGGCGTGACAACGCCAGAGAGCTGAGATCAAAGCACGCAGGCCCGAGCGTTGAGGAGGGGCCCGGGGGAGCGGGCAGCAGCCCAGCCCCGGCACGGAGCTCCTCAGTGGGCAGGTCATCTAACTCTAGCCTGGGGCTCCTGGGGGAGGGAGGCCCGGCGGTGGTTAGTTTTACTCACGCTGACGGCTCTCGCTCGCCCCCTGCTACTGGGGCTACGATCGAGAGTCAGGGAGGGGGAGTCGGGGGGAGAGTCAGGGAGGGGGAGGGGGGTTGGGCCTGTGTCAGCATGTGTGTGTGAGGCTGTACTGTATATGTGTGTGTGTGTGTGTGTGTGTGTGTGCCAGAAGGAGAAGAGAGCAAAAGCGAGAGAGAAAGAGAAGGAAAGAGAGCGAAAGCAAGAGAGAGCGAGAGCGAGAGAGAGCCAGAGAGAGAGAGAGAGAGAGAGAGAGAGAGAGAGAGAGAGAGAGAGAGAGAGAGGGAGAGCGAGAGAGGGAGAGCGAGAGCAAGAGAGAGAGAGAGAGAGCGAGAGCCAGAGAGAGAGAGAGAGAGCGAGAGCCAGAGAGAGAGAGAGCAGGAGTGAGAGAGAGCGAGAGCGAGAGTGAGAGCGAGAGAGAGAGAGAGAGAGAGAGAGAGAAAGCGAGAGAGCGAGAGAGAGAGGGAGAGAGAGCGAGAAAGCGAGAGAGAGAGAGCGAGAGCCAGAGAGAGAGAGAGCAGGAGCGAGAGCGAGAGCGAGAGCGAGAGCAAGAGCGAGAGCGAGAGAGAGAGCGAGAGCCAGAGAGAGAGAGAGCAGGAGCGAGAGCGAGAGCGAGAGAGAGAGACTGTACGTCAATGTGAGTATTTGTGGTGCACCAGGGCCAGAAGGGACACACTCACACAAAGTGTGCAAATACACATTCCCGTGGCTGAGGGCCAGTTTGTTTACACGATCGAAGCCTCCGGTTAAAGGTCACGGGGTCACCGTGATGACCCGCCCCCCCGTCAGGCAGCGGCCTGAACAAACACAACGCCCCCCCCCCCCCCCCCCCCCCCCATTGATACCAGACCGTCGCCACGGTGATTACTAATGAGCTAATGAGAGAACGGCTGACGGGCACGACGCAGACAGTGGGGGAGGGAGAGAGAGAGAGAGAGAGAGAGAGAGAGAGAGAGAGACAGAGACAGAGACAGAGACAGAGACGGAGACGGAGACGGAGAGGGAGAGGGAGAGGGAGAGAGAGAGAGAGAGAGAGAGAAAAAAAGGGCGAGAGAAAGCCAGAGTGAGATTTATTGAGCCAGCTGGCTGTAAGATTAGGGCGGATAAAAGGAAATAGGGATATAGAATGGGATACAAATATACATTTGTGTGTTTGTGCGTGTGTCAGTGCGTGTGCATGTGTGCGTGCGTGTGCGTGCGTGCGTGTGTGTGTGTATGAACGGTCTGGGGAGACAGCTGCCTCTTAATTGGGGACGGTATTCAGAGCATGTGAGGCGGAGGGTCAACGTATTAAACCCTCAATGCCGCCAACACTACGAGCAGGTGATCACCGCCGAGGCCACGCCACCAGGGGGCGTGGCCTCAGAATCAGGCCCCTCCCCCTTGGGGTCCTGGCCCAATGTGTTCCTGGGTGGGGTGACTCAGTGTGTCCAGCGGCAGGGTTCTGCTTTGGAACGCAGAAACAGGACAAAAGAAAACAGGACCAGAGACACGACGGACAGCAAGGGGACGTGTTGGGATACTCTCCTGTGATTGGTCGACGGGCTGGCCCCGCCCCCATGCCAACAGCGATGTGAAACTTTAGGAAAATAATATGATTGAAGAGGAAAAGTTTGGTTCAGGTATTCGTTGTGACTCAGAAGATGGATTTTTTTCGCTCCCGCCGGATCTAGGGTTTGTCCGAGGTTTGTGATGTTGTGTTTTATTGGTGTTCACTCTGAAGCCGGTTGAAAGGGTTCCGATGATTTTCTCTTTGCTCCCAGGATGCATCACTCTGCCTCCTGTCAGTTGATTACTGTTTCCATCTCCCAAAGCGTGTCACACAGGAGCACGAGCATGTAATAAGGTGTCAATCACACACACAGACACACACACAGACACACACACACACACACACACACACACACACACACACACACACACACACACACACACACACACACACACACACACACACACACACACACACGGACAAAGACACCCACACACACATACACACACACAAGGACAAAGACACACACACACACACACAGACAAACGGACACACACACAAGGACAAAGACACACAAACACGCATATACACGGACGGACACGCACGCAAAGACGCACACATACACAGAAACACACACACACACACACACACACACACGGACAAAGACACCCACACACACAGACACACACACAAGGACAAAGACACACACACACACACACAGACAAACGGACACACACACAAGGACAAAGACACACAAACACGCATATACACGGACGGACACGCACGCAAAGACGCACACATACACAGAAACACACACACACACACACACACACACACAGAGACACACACACACACACACACGGCCCCATGGTCTAGCTAGAGGGGCGGACATGTTGTGGCAGCAGCTCCTGGCCACATAGTCAGAGAGGTGGGGGGGGGAGAGGGGGAACCTCTCAGTTACAAAGTGTTTTTGAGAGAGAAAGGCTGAATAGATACATCATGTTTTCAAACTCCAAAAATAATCATTTGAATAATCGGGATTTCAGTATTGACCAAAATAATCTTGATTATGATATTTTTCCATAATGGAGCAACCCTAGCTGAGGTTGGACTCAGAGCTGAACCATACGCCAGGTGAAGCTACCCCGCCCCTACTGGCCCTTAATGACGGAGACCTGAACCCACTGGACGCGCCTTCGGGTAAAACCAGATAATGTGTCCAAGATCCTCCCGGAACGAACCAAACTCCAGCTCTGGAGACATCCACAGCTGCACACCACGGCTCTGAGACACGGATCACTTTAAGGATCAGCCAACAATGGGCACGGCATCAGAGTCAATTATTCTCACAAAGCCGCACATTGGAATTAAGAAATCCTTATTCAAGCAAACAAGGCTCTGATCTTCACCGCATAAAAGATAATTCCTAACACTGCTGAACTTCCACAAAAATCATATTTGTAGGCCTATTCATATTCTTTTGACAAACAAATCAAGAGGCCATTTAAAACATCGACAACTGAACCCCAAAACAGAGAACATTAACAAGAGCTTCACCGGAGAACGTTAAACATCGGAGCTCTTCGTCGATGGACTGATTTGTACGACAGCGTTTCACCCAGAGCTGTCTCGGACGCAGCCTAATGCCAGTCTCGTGCTCCCCAACGCGGCGCCGTCTGTGATGCAGACACAAGGCCGACCCCCGGACGTCTGACAGCAGCCGCAGCAGAAGCCTCGGGCTCCGGTCACCCCGACGTCCACCCGAGTGAGATCCGGCCCCGGAGCCGCCCCTGCCGCCGCGGTTTGACCCCGTGACCTTTTCTTCCGCTGGTCCGAGCCGGCGGCCGCAGCAGCAGTGTTACATCACCGCCCCTCTGCCCGTCCCGGCCAGGTCGTTAGCCCGCCTGGTATCTTTATGGTCAATGATTCACCCTGCTGCCGCGGGACGGGGTCACATGAGGCCAGCGCCCCCCAGCCGCGCCCGGGACCCCCGCCGCCAGGGGGAGAGCAGCCAATTACAGGACAGCCCATCAGGGGGGCGTTCACTCAGCGGAACAGCCTGTCCTGGACCCAGGGGGAGGGGGCGAGTTCCCGGGTAATGGAACCAAAAGGAGACGGGGACGGAGAAATATGGAACCATGGTGTTGTTCTGGGGGGGGGGTCCAACGAGCCAGCGAGGGCCATTCTTCAGAGCGCCGCAGGAGCTGTCAACAGACGGTAATGAAAGACTGGAAGGGCTTAGGAGAGAGAGAGAGGTTCGGACATCAGTAGTGGAGCCCGCTCGCCCGTGTACTCTCTCTCTCGTCCTTCATAATGGTGACACAGATGCTATTGTCAGGCTCTCACTGAGCCTCCGTCCCCCCCTGGTTTACTCCCCCCCCCCCCCTACCCCCCGTCCCCGTAAGGCTGCCGTCCCGTCAGTGACGACAGCGTAGCCTGTGTGTGGTTAGCGTTACGCAAGAGAGAGGGTGGCCTATCGGGCACTGCCCTGTTGGCCAAGGGGTGCGTGTGCGCGCGCGCGTGTGTGTGTGTGTGTGTGTGTGTGTGTGTGTGTGTGTGTGTGTGTGTGTGTGTGTGTGTGTGTGTGTGTGTGTGTGTGTGTGTGTGTGTGTGTGTGTGTGTGTGTGTAAACACTGTTCCAGTTGTGCGTTTTTGAACATGGATAAAGGTTACACTGACACACTACCTAATGAGTTAGTAAGGCGGTTGTGTCAGACTACCTGGTTGTCCCAGTGTACACAGCTGGATGCTGTTTGTGTGGCTGGTTGTCAGTCTCTGGGTCTGACTGTGTGATGGTTTCTGAATGAGTGTTTGTGTCGTCTCTCAATCAGCCATTGTCTTCATGTCTTCTGCGCACCTTCCCTCCTGATTCATTGTTCCGTCTGTTTCAGTGTGTTTGAGACTGTACCAGTGATAAAGGCTTCATAAATACAACTGAGCTGAACTTAACTGACCTGTGAGACAGGAGTCTAAAGTGAGTGTGATGAACTTTACAGAGAAGGCCTTAATACAAAGGAGCGAGATGCAAAGCAACGGACGATGAAAGAACGAGAACAAACAGAAAAGCAAAGGATCTGGACTCAACTGAACCAAGTGTCTGCTGATTCTCCTCTGAACATGTGACCCTCTTGTGTGTTGTATAATTAGCTTGTGATTTTTTCATACATAACATTACAATGTTGTCTGTTTGCGTTTCCCATCCATGGACAAGGGAACAGTTAGCTACGAAGCGTAGCTAAACAGCTCAAGCTGATTCCAGTTTATTGTTCGGTTTTTTGTTAAACAAACCACAACCTCCAGCTAATCTGCTCTTGTGTGCCAACGGCTTTCTCCGTCTCCAAGTGCCAGTGTATTATCAGCTGCTTCCCTGTTTCAGAGAGTCCCTCTGTTTCCTGTTTCCTTGTGAGGGTACGACCTCAGGTTTCTGAATTATGACATGTGAGCGAACCACAAACCGACGCATTCAGCTGACAGAGTGGCGTGGGGACACAGCCGCCATCTTTGTATTTTCCTGATGGGGGAGGAGACGGACGGAATTGTGGAAGTATATTTCTAAACTCTACTTAAGGGTTACGTCTATCAGACGTTGGTCACTTCAACTGGCGTCGTGACTAACATCACGATAACTGCTGACTACTCGTCTTGTACAAACCAGGTTCACTTATGCTGTCCAATTCATCAGGTCACTCTAGGTCAGAATATGCATTTTAGATTATCAATATCGGTCTGCTTTCTTCAAATGGCGGCTGTTCTGAGAAACGGTGGGCAGTTTTAGAAGAATGTTTTGCCCTATTTGTTGGGATGCTCTTCACATCCCGACAAGAATCAATACATCAATCAGGAACAGGAACAACCTGGTGTCTTTATCTGTCCGGCCTCAGCCAATCAGCTGGCCCTAATGAAATGGTTCAGATCCCCGCAACCCTGAGACATAACGAGGAAATCAGTCCGCTTTGAGATCTATATGAACAGACTGTTTCAGACAAGGTAGGATTATGTAGGGGTGTCACACTGTTTGTGTCTGCTTTTGAGAGATGTGTTTGTGTGTTAGTGTAGGACCACTGAAGTGCCCGGAGGTACAACATACAACAAGTGCGTACATTAAATGCCAGGACGTACAACATAGGGTAAGTGCTTAAGAGGGGTGCGGGGGTTGGGGAGAGGCTACGCAGAGTCCAGGTGACCTCTGAACAGGTGAGTCTTGATGCTTTATGTCAGCTGGTGAGCGACTCTGCGGCCCTGACGTCCGCAGGGAGCTCCCGCACCGCAGAGACACAAGAGCTGACACTTTGATCATCGACCTTTTGCTTCAGGGATCGAACCACGAACCCTTCGTCTGGGGGTCAAGTGGTCCCTCAACGCTCCAACCCCAGCCCTGGGACTGGGGGGGTCAGGTCCCGGTGGGAGCCAGGGAGACGGAGCGCAGACAGCAATGCATCATGGGAACAGTGGAAGGGATGCTCCTCACACACACACACACACACACACACACACACACACACACACACACACACACACACACACACACACACACACACACACACACACACACACACACACACACACACACACACTCACTCACTGAGGGGGTCCCTGGCCCCTGATTAACATACCACCACGGCCGAGACACTGGTGATGTCACTGTGGGGTACACCGTGAGGACCCCCCCCCCCCCGACTAGACTGATCCGTGTTCAATGACCCCCCCCCCCCCGGGGGGACCTGCGCGTGGCGATGACCTCATCGCTGACAAAGACCCCTCTGTGTGGCCTCTGAATGGGGCGCCCCCCCCACACAATACCGGGATCCCCGACTGCCCTGCCACTGCCACCCTACCCAGAATCCCCGGCGGTGGAGGGCAGCGTGTTGGGTGTCAGGTCCTCGTGGGGGGGGGGGGGAACAATCCCCCTTTTGTTCTTCCTCCTCGTCACCCTCCTCTTCCTCTGGAGAGGGAGAGTGCTTATGACTCTGTCAGTGTGTGAGTGTGTGTGTGTGTGTGTGTGTGTGTGTGTGTGTGTGTGTGTGTGTGTGGTTTTGAGAGTGTGTGTGTGTGTGTAAGACTGCTTGAGGGTGTGTGTGTGTGTGTGTGTTTGTGAATGTGTGTTAAGTTTGTGTGGGTGTTTGGTTGAGTGCATGTGTGTAATGTGTTTGTGTCTGTGTGCGTGGGTGCATGCACGCTTGTGAGTGTGTGTTTAAGCGAGAGGGAGTTCAACAAAAGACAGTGCAGTCTCCCATCGCTGGTTGCCGTTGGCGATGTGTTTGGACCCTCCCCAAGAATGTGATGTTTTTAAATCCTTCCATTCACAACAGGACTTCAAACCCCCGCAGCCTCAGTACTGCTGCCCGTCGGACACGCCTCCTCCTCTCCCTCTGTACCACTCCCCTCCATCTCTCTTCATTTCCCTCCACCTCCTCCACCTCCCCTCCTCCACCTCCCTCAACCATCTCCACCTCCCTCCACCTCCCTCTCTCTACCCTACCCTCTCCTCCACCTCTCCAATATCAGAATCACCCCATCTTAGGTGGACAAACTATCACCTCTCAAAAACACACACACACACACACACACACACACACACACACACACACACACACCTTTATCAACAGAGCTTACAGTAGCTCACACACACCGCGGTCCATGTTTGCCCCTCCCTGCTCAGAGAGAGGAGAGAGGAGGTCAGTTCAGCTGAAGGATGGGGGGGGGGGGGGGATGTCTGAGGGTAACTTTCTCCTGTCTTACGAGGGGAACATTGGTTATTCCTCGAAGTGGTGAACGTCCAGAATCCAGTTAGCGACATCACTTCCTGTCCCAGACGTCTGGACTCCACCAGATGTGTTTGGCTCGCTGACGGTCAGAGATGCAGACCGGATTAGAACATCTCCAGCTGGTTCTACATGGACGGCCGAGCAGGACTCATGTCTGCTACTAAAGCACGAGTCTCTCTGAATATCCATAGTCACGAACGGACCACATTGGGACCACCATGCCTCCATTGAGAACCATTGTTTGGGTCTTATACTTAGGGTGTGAGGGAAGGCATTGTTGACGTCAAGAATCACATCAGTGAGGCCAACAGGAGCTTATGATTTCTTCATATTGGTGCCCCTCTTGTTTCAGGCTGGGTCACATGGCAGAGTCGACCAATCGGTGCCCTCCTTTCATCGGCAGCCTCTCCATCACGTCATACACATCTTGATACAGGCTGCATTCAGCCAGCACCAGGAATTTACATCTCCTGCTTCCGCCACAAATCTCTCTCTCCCTCTCCCTCCCCCTCCCTAGTCTCTCCCTCCCTCTCTCCCCCAGTCTTTCTCTCCCTCCCTCTCTCTCAGATTTAATAACAGAGGAAATGTATAAAGATCCACAAAACTCGTCATTTGAGGTTTCATTGTTCCCTAGGCAACATGGGGGGAGGGGTTTGATGGGGGAGGGGTCTGATGGGGGGAGGGGGGGTGGCATTATCCAAGACACTCATCCATTCCAAATAGCACATGGGCTGTTTCGGCAAACCCATGCGAACACAGACACACACACACACACACACACACACACACACACACACACACACACACACACACACACACACACACACACACACACACACACACACTTTGGTCCAACCCTTGAGTTCTCAGACAAGACATTCATGTGTGATGTATAATTATGTTTGAGAAAGAAAGAATTCATTTAGCGTCCTTCAATGGAATGGAACTGAATATAACGTAAAGGAATTGACTAGAATAGAACAGAATATAATGTAAAGGAACTGATTAGAATAGAACAGAATATAATGTAAAGGAATTGATTAGAATAGAACAGAATATAATGTAAAGGAGTTAATTAGAATAGAACAGAATATAATGTAAAGGAATTGACTAGAATAGAACAGAATATAAAGTAAAGGAACTGATTAGAATAGAACAGAATATAATGTAAAGGAATTGATTAGAATAGAACAGAATATAATGTAAAGGAATTGATTAGAATAGAACAGAATATAATGTAAAGGAGTTGATTAGAATAGAACAGAATATAATGTAAAGGAATTGATTAGAATAGAACAGAATAAAATGTAAAGGAATTGATTAGAATAGAACAGAATGGGATGTAAAGGAATTGATTAGAAAACGATACACTGGAATAGATTATAATAGATATCAGTGGAATGGAATGGAATGACTGGAACGGAACAGAACTGATTAGAATAGAATGGAACAGAATGGAAAAGAATGGAACCGAATGGAAAGAGACAGAAAGAGAGAGAGAGGGAGAGACAGAGACATAGTGAGAGTGAGACAAAGAGAGAGACAGAGTGAGAGTGAGACATAGAGAGAGACAGAGTGAGAGTGAGACATAACGTGAGAGAGAGACAGTGACAGAGACAGAGAGACAGAAAGCGAGAGGGATTGTGAGCGTGCGAGGTGTTGCTGAGTCACTGTCTCAGGACTCTAATGGCCGCCCTGATGGAGACCGACAGCGGCAGCAGTACGGTGGCCTCTGAGGTTCAGACGACATGAGCCTTCACCAACAGTTACCGCCGCCCCGTCTGATGAACCCGGAGGTTTCACACACACTGGGACAGCGTTATTACGTGCATGAAGTCACTGTTACATGAATTCATACATGCAGCCTGCTAGCATTATGTAGCCTGCTAGCATCATGTAGCCTGGTGGCATCAAGAACCCTCGCGAGAGTCATGTAGCCTGCTAGCCCCCTTTAGCCTGCTAGCATTATGTAGCCTGCTAGCATCACGTGGCTCCCATATCCTGCAAGCACCCTGTAGGCTAATGGCACGCCGTAGCAGGCTAGCCCCCTGTACCCTAGTTCAGGAACCGGTTCAGGATCCACAGCAGGACCCTCAGACCAGAGCAGAACCAGGAGCAGAGGAGTACCGGAGCAGGAGGAGAACCGCAGCCAGGAGAGGGAAGAGGGGGCCAGCGGAGAACAGAGATGGGGAGCGAGGGAGACACTGACGGCAGGGGGGGGAGGAGAGGCCGAGGGGGAGACACTGACGGCAGGGGAGAGAGGGGGAGGCCGAGGGGGAGACACTGATGGCAGGGGGGAAGAGGAGAGCGGGGGAGACGGAGGGGGAGACATACAGCCGCCTCGGGCCAGGAACCTAGCGTTAGCGTGTTAGCGTACTAGCACACGGGGCCGCAGGAATCATAAATCTCAATTGTTACTCTCTTTCTCCAGCGTGAGTGATGCCAGCGGGCAAATAAAGGGAGAGAGAGAGAGAGAGAGAGAGAGAGAGAGA
This sequence comes from Gadus morhua, assembly GCF_902167405.1. NCBI lineage: Eukaryota > Metazoa > Chordata > Actinopteri > Gadiformes > Gadidae > Gadus > Gadus morhua. Next base: position 27,473 of record NC_044053.1, read on the forward strand.
GAGAGAGAGAGAGAGAGAGAGAGAGAGA